>NW_014577078.1:72863-82813 GCF_000485595.1 Priapulus caudatus
GGCCATCAGAAAGCGCGCGCACAGGGAAAAAGAATGAGAAATGTGCACAAGCTTGTGAAGTTGTGAGAGTGCGTTTGTAGGACACACGTACGCACACACACACACACACACACACGCACACACACATGACACACACACACACACACACACACACACACACAGCACACACACTAACACACACACGCGCGTAGACACACACACACACACACACACACACACACACGCGCCGCGGACGCCGCGCGCACACACATACACACACACACACACACACACACACACACACACAGCACAACACACACACACACAGCACACACACACACACACACACACGACAACACACATACACACATACAAACCACACACACACACACACACACACACACACACACACAACACACATACAACACACAGCACACACACACACACACCACATCACACATACAAAACACACACACACACACACACACAACCATACAAACACACACACCACACACACACACAACAACACACACACACACAAACACACACCACCACACACCACACAACCACCACACACAAACACACAACACATCACAACACACTACACATACAAACACACAGCTATACACACATACGACTACACACACACACACACACACACACACACACACAACACACACACACACACACACACACACACACACACACACACACACACCACCCCACACACACACACATATACTATATTATATATTTATATATATATATAGAGAGAGAGAGAGAGAGAGAGAGAGAGAGAGAGAAGAGCAGAGAAGAGAGAGAGAGAGAAGAGAGAGAGAGAGAGGAGAGAGAGAAAGGAAAAGAGAGAGGGAGGGAGAGAGAGAGAGAGAGAAGAGAGAGAGAAAGAGAGAGAGGAGAGGAGAGAGAGAGAGAGAGAGAGAGAGAGCGAGAGAGAGAGAGAGAGAGAGCGAGCGAGCAGAGAAGGGCAAGACAGGCGGGCAGTCAGTCAGTTATAATTAGACACGCACACACGCGCGCGCGCACACACACACACACACACACACACACACACACACACACACACACCATAATAACACACACACACACACACACACACACACACACACACACACACACACAATACAAACACACACACACACACACACACATACAAACACACAGCTATAATACAATACAACTATACACACACTTTCTACGCACACTTTCTCTCCGCACACACGCACGCACGCACGCACACAGCACGCACAGCACGCACGCACGCAGCACACACACACACACACACACACACAAGCCTATATAATATACTCTAATTAGTTTTGCCAGATTTATAGCCATATATAGTCTATAATAATATATGGTCATTGTTATTTGTTATCTTGCGACTGTAATTCCTAAATTACACTATCACATTTAAGCTCCGAAAACGTTTTGTGATAAGTTGTAGGAACTTGGTATGGGTTTCTCCAATTTCCCAGAACGTGAAATAAGCGTTGCAAAAACGTTGCCGCATCGTTGCCCATAACGTAAAAATGACGGTTTGCCAAGATTTCAGCTTCGATGTTTGATCAGCAGAGCGATCGAGGCCATGCGCGTGTTCAGGCAAGCCTACCAGAGGTATTTTTTTCAAACAAAAAATCACGTGTAGGTTTGGGTGTAGGCATAGGGTTAGCTTGGCTAGATCATTAATTTAAAAGTTGTAATTGTTGTTGTAAACTGTAATTTTGTTCGCGTAATTTATTACGTTCATTTTCGGGTTTACCTAACTAATACCTAAGGCTTACAGCTACAGTATTACTTAATATTATTTAGGGAAATTTGGGGGCAGTTCCCACCGAGAACAATATATACAATATGTGCAATATATACAATATAGTTATATACAATATGTATATATGTTCTCAGGTTCCCACCATGCAGAGGTGGTTATACGCACGAACATTTTCAAGAATCCAAACTCAAATAATTTACCTATAAAACTTACAAAAAAATAATATACTGCTTCAGTGCTAGGGATCTTGGACGTAGTTAGAATAATATACGTATATATATATATATATATATATATATATTATATATATATATATATATTAGTAGTATAATTATTATGTAAATACAGAAGCGATTTCTATGGGATTTGCAATTTGCGATTATCTGCGTTACTTCTTTGTCGATAGAGGGCGACACGTTTGCGCTATACCAAAACAAGAGAAGTGAGATTGGAGATGTTTTCTGAGAGGAATTACCTCCGAAATTCTGCTTCATTCTTCTTGTTATGGGTGTTCCGGTATATTTAGTGTCTTTTTATGTGTTGCTGGCTATATCTCAGTCAGTCCAGGCGAATCTTAATCTGTTCATGAACAAAGATGAAGTAAAGAAACTGCTGGGTAAGTTGGGCCAACACTGTCTCCCGGTTAGATAGGAAAAGAAAGGGCTTATGCAGGATGCGTTACATGATCGCATACACTGATACAGGAGGACTCCAGCGACACTAGACTAAGACAAACGTAGACAAATAACGATACTGAAGCCATATAGGGGATAAACCTAGCTTTTGTACATGGATGGTAGTGTGTTACATCCTCCATACAGCCTACCTAATAAAATATGCCACTTATTCTCTAGTCTAACAAACTCAATTTTCTGAAGAAGTGACAGGGCTTTAAACTGACACTAATGTTTTCGTATTTTCTCCGCCGTTCTGATACTTGCCTGTACTCCGTGTGTAACACCAAGTGTATATGGTAAAACTAACATGTTATAAAACACTCGTACATCATTCTTTTCACCAATATGTACACCGATCTGCATTTCAGATTAGATTTGTTTACATATGTCAACAAAACAATATTTTCGCTTTCCCGAGATGCAATCGACCAGTAGGCTTACCCTGTCTCTACACTATGTTACCTTTTGTCTACATTTTGAGATAGGTACTAGTCTATAAAAATTTGCATCTTGTTTTGTCGGCCTGTTTGAAAATTTCATTCCCGCGAATCTCAAGTTCAAGGTTGCAGGTGCATGTTTGTTGTTCATTTAGCATTTTATAGCCCCCAACAGCCCAAACTTGTAATATGTTTTATGATGAAGTTATTCAGTAATCTGTACACTGACAGACCTGTGATACTAAATTTGTGTTCATAATAATATATAATTTTGCAATTTATGCATGAAATTATCATTTTAATGTTAGAGTAAAATAGTGAGGGTAAAGCTGGGTTTACACAATGGGGAAATTTGCGAGATGATGGGTTTTTCTGCATTCTATCAACCTCTCTATCTGATGTTCAAAGCTTGTACGTTATCGACCGCGAGTCGGCAAGCGTTTCAACATTTTAAATCCTGCAGTGTGCGCACGGAGCGCTATGGATAAGCATTTTTGCATGTATTAATTCGCGCCAGTGTGTCGCCGATAGTAAAGACGTGCTCTCCCCTTGGGTGGAGGGACACACCTCTTGATTGCTGTTCTGTACTATGGCAAAAACGTTCAATTCGCCGACACCGAGTTGCAAAAATAGAACGTGTTCTAATCTCGCCACCAGTTGATATTAACCAGTTATTTGCGAGACTTTTACGTTTGCACTGCAAATTTTCGGTGGAATGATTGAAAAATTGATAAAATTCGTCAATTTTTCAGCAAAAAGTCGATAGTGTAAACCCAGCTTAAAATGGATTTTAAACGGATACAACACCCTAGAATTTTAGGGTATGTTATGTTAGTACGTGCATAAATAATAGTTTATAATTATACCTAGATGTACAAATTTATATAATCACGCATTCACATTTGTCATTTTAAAACAACAGTGAGTTTCGAAATCGTTATTTTTGGCCACTTACATGACACCTCACGATTGTGCTGCCATTCTGACAAAGTTGCGTTTTTTCCGATTTATTTTGCACGTTACAGACCGAGGGCTAATCACAAAAGTGCAATTATATAAATATAATTTGTAATATAAATTTATAATATAATGCAAATAGCATTAGCTGACTGCTAATGCTATTTAACCGAACAATATTTAGTTTAGGAAAAATTCGTCCATATTATAACTGAATGTAAAAGTTGATTATAAGTAAACTTTTACATCATAATTCAACTTACCATGTAAGTGAGCACAATATAAACAAACATATTTCAATCATTGTATATTTTTGGGAAAATAGTGGTGTGCGAGTATTCTAAGACATGTTAGCCTTGCTTTAGACGCTTGCCGTTATGCAAGCAATACCACTACCAGTAAGTACTTAAGTGGTCTGAAAAATACGAAAGCAGTCACTGTCAGGAAGACTGTTTGAAATCCTTTCTTTAATTTGCTATTGCAAACTGGCTATTGCTAGCCAAGATACACATTTCAGATGGCCGCCATGCTTTTCTGCCACCAGCGGCTCGGGCATCCATCAGGACTCTTTTGTTTAGCCAGCAGACAAAGTAAACGAACAATTTCTGCTCCAAAACAAATACGCATTCCACTCCCGCGCAAATCATAGTATTGCTAAAGCAGCACTGTCAACATATAGTTGAAAAGTTGATAAGTTGATGAGTTGATCAACTTTTCAGCATTCTGTCAACCTTTCTATGAGATGTTCAGTGCATTGGCAAACAGATGGTAGCACATTATCAACTGCGAGTTGGCCAACGTTTCTACCTTTCAACTGCAGTGTGCATACGGGCCATCTGGATGTACATGTTCTTGCATGTTGTGCAGTGTAGCACGTGTGCCGCTGATTGCAGAAACGCAGACAAATAATCTCCCCCTAGGTGGAGGGACTGACCCCTTGATTGCTATTATCTGTGTGGCTGCTGGAAAAGGCATACAATAATGTAACCCAAACCAAGAGGATAGGCGTTACAAAGGCTCCCTTCTTTTTCTGCGGAGGAATGCCGAGTGATCACCGGGCCGGTTTGGTGGTGCGTTTTCAAAACTAGAACTTCAAACTGGTTTATCTCAAACACGAACCTTTCTCCGCTATTCGGGAACTTACTATGTATCACATACTGCTGTATTAAACTAACCTGTTTCAAAAATTCGAAGTGACGGCGGCGAATATAATGAGCGCATTTCTGTTGACCTGTGACGTACGCATTTCCCAATGCCGCATAGCGATGCGCAAACTCAGCGCCTCGATTGGGCGGTGGATCCGCTCTTCCAACCGAAGTACGTCACAGTCAACGAAAAAGGCCGCTCGTATATTCGCCGCTCGTCACTTCGAATTTTGTAACAGGTTACAGTGAAAAATTATTTTTTTCTTTCCGGGGCTCTTTTTGCAAACCCCCCAAATTTCGGGGGCTACTTTTTATTCCAGGGCTCTTTTTCACTTTCCAGGGCGACGTTTTCCACGGCTGTTTCCTCAATGTACACACAAGCACAGGTGACAGTAGCTAATACACACTGTGGGGGCGCGCACACCCACACACACGTCAACCGCACGCACACACGCACGCAGACACGCACGCACGCATGCCACACACACACACACACCACACACAGACACACCAGACACAACAGTAATATTCAAGACAGTTATTCATCAGACTGACAGACTCACATGATAATCCACAACTCACAAGTCACAACCACGAAAATGCACCTTGGATAGTGAATACATCACAGGTTCAGCTAAACACAGAACTATTACGGCAGCCAAATAGTGGAATGTCCGCCTGTACGAGCTAGGAGGATCGATTGTTTATACGCGAAGTCTCTTGCCCGGCTGGGTCCAAGGCCCGCGTAAGGGCCCTGGAAGCTCAGGGGGTTTGAGAAAGCGGCCGCGAGGCACGTGTGAATGGCTGTGCACATCGAGCTGCGTACGTGCCTGCTGGCCAGGGCGGCATTGATGAAGTATGGGTGGGGCGGACAGGCACGATTGTTTCAGCGTGGTACTAATCACTACTAAAATTTAGAGGGTGGCATTGCTGGACTATGAGAGAGCGGCAGCAAAACTCTTTCGGGGAATTGACAAAAAGCTACAATCGGGAATGACACACGAGTGTGCGCAGTGCGAAAAATATCACGTGGTGAATTTCATTAGGATTTTCCATGGATTCCGTTCTGTATCACTACGGGTCGTTGCCGTCCTACGGAGTCGACGTAGGCACGGCCCGCAGCACCGCACACCGCACGCACGCGGCACGCACGCGCGCGCACGCACACACGGCAAGGCACGCCGCACGCACACCGGCCAACAGGCACGCACGACGCACGCGCGGCAGGCACACACGCAAGCACGCCTGGCAGGCACACCGGCACGCACGCACGCGCGACGCGCACACCACGCCAAGCACCGCGCACAGGCACCACAGTATATATACGCCGAGGGCGGCCGGCGCGCGCTTGATTGAAGAATCCACATGCATGGCTTAAGTAAACACTGACAGCCACACCGTACTAGGAAGTTCTGACGCGCGCCGTGGAACGGCTGCCGCTTAGCGGCAGAGGCAACGAGATCGGCAGCGCGCGGACCGAGCTGGGACCAATCTGATTTTCCAGGGCGACTTGTGCTTTTGGGGGTCGCCCCCGATAGGCGTATTTTCGCGGGGCTCTTTTTGGCATTGGGGGCGAATCGCCGCCGCCCCCCGTGTAGTCTTTTCCCCTGACGGTTATATTTACGTTAAGACAGAGCTATTGCAATACATAGTAAGCTTCACCGAATAGCGGGAAAGGTTCGTGTGAGAATAAACCCAGTTTGGAAGTTCTAGTATCTGAAAACGCCCAGCAAAACCGGCCCGAGGTGACTGTACTCGGCCAATTCCTCGGCCAGAAAAGGAGAGCGGAGACTTTGTACCCTTCACTCTTGCGGTTTGGGTTACAGTTATGTATCTAGGTAAAAGGTGATCAACTTGAGAAATTATGTTCTATTCTCTCAACTAGTTGAGCACTTAACTTTTACATTTACTCTGATGACTTTTGGTTGAATATGTAGGGTATGTGTATAGGTATATGTATAATGGTAGGGCTAGCAAATAACGTGCAATTAAATGTAATGTACATGCATATGATACACACCAAATATAAAGAATTATGAATGAATTTCAGAATTTTGACATTTTTAGACTATAGAACCTTTTTGTGCAGAACCAAATCATGCTTCCTCAGTGTGTTCCGGCTATTTTTGAAAATATTCGGTCATACAAACCATATACAGGTAGGTCCCGTTTTAAGACAGGGTTAGGTTCTAGTAACATAGGGCCGTAAAATGAAAAGTCGTTAAACGAGGCAAAATTATAATGCAATTAAATGCTATCATTCCACCCACAATGTACCACGAAAAACAAATGAAGTGCTCACATATATATTCATGTTTGGACGCACAGGCGTTGCTGTAATGTTTGATTGTGTTACGATTTTTTTGTTATTTTCAATTTTTTAGGTGATTTTGAAAAGCTCGTTAATGTGAAAAGTCGTAAAATGGACCATCGTAAAACGGGACCTACCTGCATGTGCTTACCAGGACACTTAAAAAAGGTTTTTCAATTTTGTAATACAACTAGACAGAGTGCACTCACGGAGAGTGCATACCTCCGCCGCGACATAGGCATACGGACTCAGCGAAACTCGAATAACCCACGATTATGCCAGCGTCTAACATGTACACGCGGGGGCGTGCTGGCTTGCCTGCTCGCGCGTCATAGCAGACCGCGCGTTGGCCTGCTCGCTCACATGTAAACGGCTCGTGGCCTTGCTGCTCGCTTGGACTGAGCGTATGTCGATGCGCGCCGAAACACACTAACACACGAGAGCGAAAACATAACCTTTTCCAACTCCGTTGGGCGGAGGTAATTATTAACGTATATATTATATACATATTCACAATGGATGCAACGAGTTGTAATGCATATATACACACACTAGCAATAGGAAAAACATTGAGCAAATGATAGGTGCCTAAGGTAAAACATAAGGTACAGATAGGTGCCTAAGGTAATACATAAGGTACAGATAGGCGCCTAAGGTAAAACATAAGGTACAGATAGGTGCCTAAGGTAAAACACAAGGTACAGATAGGTGCCTAAGGTAAAACATAAGGTACAGATAGGTGCCTAAGATAAAACACAAGGTACAGATAGGTGCCTAAGGTAAAACATAAGGTACAGATATGTGCCTAAGCCCCTAAGGTACTCATGGTAAAACGTATTTAAAATTGAACCACATATATTTCTTAACTATACTTTTTCTGATACATACATGAAACTAAAGCTTCTCTGTGGTGAAGTCTTGAAAAAGATAGCAGTTTGTCACAGTGTGACTGTGAAAAGACTGTGACAGACAGGTGGCAGCACCCTTCAATTATTTAATGGCTGACCAATAGTATTTGAGCTGAGTGAACGCGCTCTATTTATATACGTGTTCTGGTTAGCTATGCTTACTGATCTCTATATATACTAACTGGATAGCAGTTAGCGAATCCACAGTTGGTGAGAAAGCGACGTCACTGTGGCACTGTCTGCCATGTTGCAACCACGCCCAAAAGTGTTTAAAACTGCCAGTGTGTGCCCAATGTCCATAACTTTTCAAATGGATTATGATATATGCAGCTTATTTTATCCTTCTTATTCGCATGAAAACAAGCCTTGATTAATACCTGACAGAATTTATACATTATATATACAGCGAGAGAAAGAGAGACAAATGATATGATAGTCTCTGCATAGAGGTTTTGCGCATGACGTCACGAGTCACGTGAATACTGTATTAGCCTATTCTATGATAATACTCCTGAAGGCGTGGTGACATGGCGTCCAGTGTCTACACCTAGTAGCCGCTAAGTGCTATCCAGTTAGTATTATGGAATTCATATTTTTACTGAAAGAAAATTGCCTTTCGGTAAAATGTCTACTGGTATTGGAACATGACATTTTGATATATATGATATTAATATGAACTAACACATTTGACAGAAAGGGAATTTTTTTTTAGTAAAAATATGAATTCCATATTAACTTGTTTTATTGAAGCAATTCAATTTGCATATTCCATAACGTTTTAGTTGAGTTTTATGTACGCTTTGAGGGGCCGTTTATTGGTGGGCATGCTATGAACTATCAATTTCCTGCATAACTATTAACTAGTGCTTTGGTAGCATGCATATAATCACAACAAAACATTCAATGTAAATCGAAGGTGAAACAAACTTCAGTAAGTCAAATAAACGCAATAGGGCACAACAAAATCGTATTTACCACTACTCCAATACTCTAGTATACATGGAATCAATCAATGGAGAATATCAATACAAAGCTTACCCTACAGTGAATGTTGACTTCAAATTCTTTTCTTTGGGAAAATTACAAGTCATATTCTACCTTTCATTTTTTGCCATTGTAATGACCATTGGGATCAGGGTAGGCCTACATTGGTGCGATTGCGCGGTGAGCTTGATCTATTTTTTTCAGGTTAAAATTTAAAACAAAGATTTCTATTGATTATTTATGATTTTATACCCATCTAGCACTGGTAACATGGTTTTTGGATACATACGTTCCAGAGGTTGGTCCACCCCATTCTATTTCTATAAGTAATTATAACATATAGGGCATTATAACTGTATAACCTATATAGGCCTATACATACCTACATACCTACATACATACATACATACATACATACCTATACATACATACATACCTACATACTTACATACCTACATACCTACATACATACATACATACATACATACCTATATAGGCCTATATATACCTATATAATAGTTCAATATGACATCAGGAATGAATAAAAACAAATTTGCCTCTGCACTCTTTATAGTATCAGGAGTGAATAATAGAGATATCTATTATTCACTCCTGATAATAGCAAGTGCGAATAAGAAGGTGTTATTAGCTCTTGATAACATGTTGCTGAAGGCGCTGTAGCATCTAAGGCCATCCTTAAAAAATTCTATGTTTGCTGTCCTCCAACCCATGATTTTTTTAGTGGGTAGGTAGGCAGGTCTTT
>NW_014577078.1:82823-90143 GCF_000485595.1 Priapulus caudatus
AGGCCATCCTTATTAAAAATTTCTATGGTTGCTGTCTCCAACCATGATTTTTAGCTCATCTGACTTCAGTCGACGCAGCTTTGTAGAACGCCTTGAATGTCCGTCCGTCCGTCGGTCGGTCGTCCGCGGTCGTCTCAACAGTGGGCCACAATATCTTACCACTCGACGTACGGTCTCGAGTATCGGGTCGTTGGGGGGATCGTCAAACGAGTTGGATGTCAACTAGGCGTGGGGTCAAAGGCAAAGCGGTCAAGAGGGTGTAAAAAGAATGGTGGGAACATTCACTCCTTAACTGTAGCGTATAGCGAGAAATGGCAGATATGCCCGCGGCACAAATCATAATTGGCTCGACCTAGGGCTCGTGTAGTGGGTATGCATCATGGTAGGAAAGCCATCATGTGCCGAATTGGAGGTCACAGGTCAAAGGGCAATGCGCAGCACGGGCAGAGTTCTAGAACATTTTCTGATGGGACATGGGTTGACGGAGCGATTGGAACTTTTTTGTTTCAGCGTTTGACCTATATTTGTTATGGCTTATTGAAAGGGACCATTGGAAATCTGTCTTTCCACTGACGTGCGAAGAGGTAAGGGTCTGATAACCTTTTGACCCTCAAGAGGGAAGGGTAAAACATGGATGTTGTTGGACTGTCTGTTTAGATAATGATTTGGACTGCCAGGGTTTGCTAGGTAGAATCTTTACATGCTCGGTGTATGAGGCTACAATGTACTGTGAAATTCAAAATGCTAAATTTGGTTATAGAAGGTTATTGCTCCTTTAAATCGTGATAATTTATATGGCATTCTAGTAGTGTCAGTATGTTACACTGTAACGCTATGCCACTGCCGTGAGCTGCTGCCAGTGCAAGAGTGCATTGTGTGGTGGGCAGTTTGCCTGCGTTGATTGGTGCAGGTGCGCCAGCTCGTCTATTTGCAGCTGTTAGGCTTGCGTAGGTGAATGGATGAGTGCTTTACCTATTCTGTCTTGCAATAGTGTGTTGCCTACTTAGAATGTGGGAGGCTTCCATCTTTATCTAAGCACTTAAACGTACGCGCCATCTCGTTGGCAACTATTCTAACGATCCCAACCGAACATTCTTTTGAGAGTTCCTGATACCATCTCTGTGCATTCCACTATTTCGGCGTGTATGTGACACATTTGGACTACAGGTTTACTAGAATCCCACCACTCCACACAGCAGTCAACGCATGTATGACGTTAGATGAGTGCTGTGGCCTATTGGGCGCAACTTGGTTTAGTGGGTAGGTAGGCAGAAAGTCTTTTATTTGTGAGCATAATATAGTTATGTTTAAGGTTGAGTCAGCATGTTTGCTCAATGCTTTTGGTCGGTTCAGTCTGTAAATATGAAAAATGTTTTAAAAAAATGAAAAAAATATGGAACCCAAAATGTCAAAAAAAACTTTTGGGTCGCGGCTATTTTCGTGGGTCGGTCGGAGGACAGCAAACATATAATTTTTTAAGAATGGCTTAATCGCTGGGGCTTTGATCTTGCAAACAAACATTGGCAATGTGACAATGTGTAATATTTGTAGGTATAATACTATGTGTTACTTTTCCTCATTAAAAAAATTACTTAAATACGTCAAAATATGTACTGATGCTATACATGTGATTTTGCTGTAACTAGTTAATTGCCTCTTGTACGTAGTTGCCTCTTGTACGTAGTAGACATATCGATGTAGTATTACTTACTATACTATTCAGAAACTGGACATTCAAATGTACCACAGTTCTCATTGCAGACAATACCACCTTTAATTGTGTGACTGACAAACTGACACGCGATACTATTATATGCATGCCTGCCGCTTGGTGTGCAATGGCAACGTGCACCTACGTAACGTGGGTCTAAGCTTATATCATGCTGCAGGGGTTTGTGCGTGTGTGTGTGTGTGTGTGTGCGTGCGTGCGTGCCGCTGCGTGCGTGCGTGCGTGCGTGCGTGCGTGCGTGCCGTGCGTGTGTTGTGTGGGTGGGTGTGTGTGTGTGTGTGGGTGCGCCGTGGGTGCTGCGTGGTGCGTGCGTGCGGCTGTGCGTGCCGTTTTTGGCGGCGAGATACAGACATACTCAGTGCCGCCGTATCGTGCGCCATGGTGCATCTGCGTGTGTAACGTGTGTGTGCGTGCGGTGTGTGTGTGTGCGTGCGTGCGTGCGTGCGTGCGTGCGTGCGTGCGTGCGTGCGTGCGTGCGTGCGTGCGTGCGTGCGTGTGCGCACATGTGTGCATCTGCGTGTGTAAACGTGTGTGTGCGTGCGTGCGTGCGTGCGTGTGTGTGTGTGTGTGTGTGTGTGTGTGTGTAACGTGTGTGTTGTGTGCGCGTGCGTGCGTGCGTGCGTGCGTGCGTGCGTGCGTGCGTGTGTGTGTGTGTTCGTGCTCGCGGGTATTCAGTTCAGTTCATTTCTTTCATATTGTCTACGTGTGGTTCTAGTGATGCCCCTTTCTGTATAAAATGGACTCTAGGTTGCAGTGAGCTGGCATACCAAGTCCTGTTTAAATACCCCCAAAAAATCATTCGTGCGTCTGCATATATAGTTTGTGATCTTGTTGCAGCAGAGTGAAAATGCGTTTGCCTAATATTTACGAACGAGTACACACAACACAAGTACCCACATGTTGCTAGTGCGTACCCCCAGCAGAGGATAAAAGCCTCATTATGCGCCCAGCTTCTTATTTCTGGGGTGCGAATGAACGAGAAACGGCCACTATTAGCCCACGACTGAAAAGCAGACTGCCTGTCATACAAGGGCAGCCGACAACTAAGTACTAGTAGTTCGCGCTGTGTGCCATTCAGCCTTCCCGTGGCGATAATAAGCACAATAACAAATCTCTGACAATGTTATCGGCTGTCGGGACGAAACTGTGATGCTAATGCCTCTATTGCTCAAGCGCCTAAAGATTTCTGCAGGTGAGAAATGCCTACAGCAGATGTGCGTGAACAAATTCCCAGTTGTGTCTAGCCTCTCTCGGTTGCTTTTCCCTTTACCAATCTAAATAAGAATTGTGAAATGCTGAACTTGACGAGGGAAAGGATGCGAGAAGTAAACGGCCATGTGCTATGCTCGTAGCTGCACACTACACACACTACACATGTACTGTAGGAGTTACTACAGATTATATCTTTCCTGCCTGTGAAAATATTCATGGGACAACGTTCTCTGAATACGTTATAAATACAGGTTTGTGCTATACACGTGTATATATAATTTTCCCAAAATGGTATTCTACCATTATTGCACTAATATCTTATCCACCAGCTGTTTTTCCTCTACCTTCTTCAAACAGCTGCGTGTATGCGTTTAGCTATGTTGGTGTTTTGCAACAGTAGGGGACGTCCATAGGCAGCCGTCTAAACTAGCATGACTCACACACTAATTAGAAATACTTGGAGCATTTCACCTCATACACAACATGTATTATTTATGCTAAATTTCCACAGATTAAATGTCCAGACTTGAAACTTTCGCCAGCTGCATGGTGCTGGTTTCCAACAAGTTGTCAGATCCTGCTTCACATACAATTACAAACACAGCGGACTGCTCACTATCACTATTATATGTCACATGAAAGAATTGCACAGTTTCTCGACAATACCAATCTTACTTTTTATGCTTTCTATACGTTCGTAGGTCATTTACTTTACGTGTGTGATGCAGATTAGTGCGCTAGTACTGAATGTATCCGAAAATAAATTGAAGAAAATGACCTTTACAAACATGCAGTAATACAAAGGTGGAAAATTGGCGAAAGGCTACTGTTTCGTGACCCCTCTAGTGATTTCTGAATGTGGGGAGTGTATTGAGATACATTCGCGAGAAGGAATGTATGACTGTAAGCTCGTAGATGGAATACGAGTCATGAATCTTATCGGCGTTAGTTACTCACGGCTCGGTTTGGTCATGACAAGGGTTTTTTTTTATAAAGATATGCAGTGAATAATAACTAACATTCTTGAGTAACTAACTGAGTACCGGTAACCGGTTAGAATATCTACCTCAGCTAAATTCTGTCGTGGGAATGCAACCTAGTAAAATATAACACCGTAAACTGGTCATGTAATGCATAATTATGTCTTTTTCATTATCGTGTAAACGCCACGTAAAGTCCCTTTGTGTATAAAATGGTTTCTAGGTTGCAGTGAGCCGGCATACCTAGTCCTAGATACCCCACAAAAATCATTCGTGTGTCTGCATATAGTTTGTGATTTTGTAGCAGCAGAGCGAAAATGTATTCGCCTAATATTTACGAACAAGTACAAATTTGATGGATTCACCAGGCTGGCTTATCCGGTCAGCCTAACCACATGTTGCTAGTGCGTACCCCCAGCAGAGGATAAAAGCCTCATTATGCGCCCAGCTTCTTATTTCTGGGGTGCGAATGAACGAGAAACGGCCTCTATTAGCCCACGACTGAAAAGCAGACTGCCTGTCGTACAAGGGCAGCCGACAACTAAGTACTAGTAGTTCGCGCTGTGTGCCATTCAGCCTTCCCGTGGCGATAATAAGCACAATAACAAATCTCTGACAATGTTATCGGCTGTCGGGACGAAACTGTGATGCTGATGCCTCTATTGCTCAAGCGCCTAAAGATTTCTGCAGGTGAGAAATGCCTACAGCAGATGTGCGTGAACAAATTCCCAGTTGTGTCTAGCCTCTCTCGGTTGCTTTTCCCTTTACCAATCTAAATAAGAAATGCTGAACTTTACGAGGGAAAGGATGCGAGAGGTAAACGGCCATGTGCTATGCTCGTAGCTGCACACTACTACATACACTTGTCACATGGGTAACTTGCCACTTCGTCTACAACCGTTTCGTCTAATGTTCACCTGGTCTAATATCATTTCGTCTACACCCAGTTCGTCTATTACCAGCTAGTCTACTACAGTGTTTGCCACTGAGCAAAAAAAGCTGTAGGCCTGCAGGGCCTATAGCTTCTAAAAGCTGCAGGCCCGCCAGCAAAGCTGTAGGCCCGCCAATTTTGGAGCAAATTACAGTAATGAAACAGTATATATCATGTTCTTCCTTATGTTTATTAGTCATTATCAATGTCTATAATCATAATTCCTCTGTTTTTCCTTCCTCTCGTCGGATGACTGTTTATGCTTCGTTGCCGGGGGCTCACAATTAAGGAAACGCCACATCGTTGTTATATGTAGCTCCTTGGTAACTACGACTTTCCACTTTGACAGCAGAAAGACAGACTGGTAGTCTGGTACACAACGGGGACTTCTATGGGGGTCTGGGGACCAGAACATTTTTGAAAATTATAAGCTCTGAGAAGCAATCTAGAGCCATTTCAGGGTACTCCAATAGCTTACAACTAGCAACACTTTTTGGTGGAAAAAGAAAAAAATTATGTAAAATTTACCTACAGTAAAATTTTGATGGGCACTGGGGAATTCCGTCTGTGTTGAGTGTGTCCGAAGTAAATGTATTTTGTAGACATACAAGCTCTTACGTAGGGAAGCTTTTATTTAGCTACACCCTGTATAAATGTATATAGTTTTTCCAAACGTTAAAAACAATATGACACGGTTAAACCTGAGTGGTGCGACGAGGCTGTACTGCTGTTTGCCTGACTATACTAAGTAATACGCCGTGCTTTGCAGATACAGTGACTTAATTATGACATGTGTGTTAAAACTTGAGACAATTATTATTATTTACTGTATAATTCAACATGATATATTATCTAAATCTTCTTAATATTATTTTAAAACAGTATACTGATCGTTTGTAATAACGACCAGTGATACTTTATTGTTTACATCAAAACGTGAAATGCGCGGGGATGTGAAAATTACTCCACAACCTAGCGCACGTGAACAGTGAGCGTGCTGGACGATACGTGCACGTAAATAAACCCTGGCCAACACAATGTAGGGTTCACTACAACTGGCCAAAAGTAAGCTCCACCCACTTCTTATCGATTTTTGGTATGCCAACGCTGCTACTGGATGCAGGAACCTGTGCTAACCTGTGCGTCCGAACATCCCACGCACGTTTCTTGAATGCCAACTAAAGTTGATTGCAGTGGGCGAACGCATTGTATACATGTATGTCACAGTTTATCACGGATTAGTTTTCAAATAAATACCCCTGTAAGTTAATATGCATGAACAGATTTCTACAGGTAACAGTTTCTCAGTGTTTCGAATTTTCGGTGATCAAATAGCTGTAGGATCAGCAGGCCTGTTGTATCAAGAAGCTGTAGGCCCGGCATCGAAACTGTCGGCGGCGGGCCGACGGGCCGACGTGAATTTCGAACACTGCACACACACCACACTATATATACCATAACCTTTTGAAATTGTGTTAAACTATTAATGTGTTTTCTCACGGGTTTTAATGATAATGTAGAGTCGAGATGTACGCTTGTAGGTAGTACTCGTAGATAGACGTAAGAGTTCGTATAAACGGTGAACAACTTGTAGCTTTATTGTAAAACACGGTTAGCAGTAGCATACGCACATACCAAGTGACGGTCCGGGTCTCTCCCGTTTCTCTAAAACTGCTCTCTTTTAAGCCGTGAACGCGTGTCCGCGTTCCACTGCCTTTCCTGATTTATGGCCTGGCTAGGGGCTGCAATGACGGCTGGGGCCGGGTGACTTATTGTTTGGGGTTCGATGCCTCCTTGACCAGTTCTCGGACTGTCATTACGACTCGCTTATAGCTTGCCCGTTTGCCTTCGGCCTTGTTCTAGAGTCGGGCGAGGCCGTTGCCCGGCCGTGAGACCGGCCGTCCCTTCTAAATATGTCGGGCGCCTTCTGTCGCCCGTCCCTGTTCTCACGGTACGATATTTCTGCACTACAATAATATAGCTATACTAAATGTAGATTAAAGGTATAATAATAAGCATTTAATTAGGTGGAGCCTCCACCTAGCATAGCAAGCCACACTAAACGCACGCATGCACGCACGCACACGCACACACCAAAGACATTGCGGCTGCGGTGTATAAACAGCCAATCACTGCTGCGCACAGCTGTGAAGCAAAAAATTAAGACAAACCCCAATGAGAGACGGCTTCAGTTGTGTGTATGTGTATGTGTGTGTGTGTGTGTGTGTGTGCGCGTATGTATGTATGTATGTATGTATGCGTGTGTGTGCGTGTGCATGTGCGTGTGCGTGTATGTGTGTGCGCACCCGTTCATGCGCGCGTGTGTGTGATGTGATGTGTGTGCGCGCGTGTGTGCAAATATTTGACAACGGGAGGTGTAACCCTGCCCGCCGCCGTCCACTGACTTTCAAGAAAATAGATCTTCAAAACTACTCAATGCATTTTGCTTTTTTTTAAGAATTTGATTT
>NW_014577078.1:90153-115191 GCF_000485595.1 Priapulus caudatus
CACTTGTCACATGGGTAACTAACTTGCCACTTCGTCTACAACCGTTTCGTCTAATGTTCACCTGGTCTAATATCATTTCGTCTACACCCAGTTCGTCTATTACCAGCTAGTCTACTAACCATTTCGTCTATATATCATTCCGTCTACGGACCATTTCGTCTATATATCATTCCGTCTACGGACCATTTCGTCTACTAACCATATATGGTCTAATTGCCAATTCGTCTAATGACCATCTTGTCTAATGACCATTTCGTATAATAACCATGTAGTCTAATTACCATTTCGTCTAATACTCATCCCATCTAACAACCAACTGGTCTACACCCATTTTGTCTAATATCCAGTTCGTCTAATACCCACTTCGTCTAATAGCAACTGGTCTCCACCTAATTTGTCAACTGCCCAATTCGTCTACTACCCAACTGGTCTACACCCAATTCGTCTACAACCCAAATTGTCTACAACCATTTCGTCTAATACCCAATTGATCTACACCCATTTCCTCTACTACCCAACTGGTCTACAACCATTCCTGGGATTTCCATCTACTACCCAACTGGGATACAACCATTTCATCTACTACCCAACTGGTCTACACCCAATTCGTCTACTGCCCATTTCGTCCACTACCCATCTGGTCTATCAAATACCCACTACTCAAAACACATTTTGCCTAACACGAATTTTGCCTGCATGTAAGCAAAATTTTGTCAACATTTTAATACCCATATCCATATGATTTGATAGATGACGCCTTTGGGCAGCTATATATATATGTGTGGTTTATTATTTATTTGGTCTCCCAAACAGAGTTGGGGAACTTCCTCAAAATCTCCGCGTACCATCTACATGGGTATGCAAGCCTCAGCTAGCTATTTAAATTCACAACTCCTGCAACGTCATAACCGCACGCTATCCCAGAATGCACTGCCCCCCCCCCCGATTTCTCGGAACTCAACTATGACTCCAAAAATTTTGGTTCCGTTTTAATGCTCACACGTATTCGATTAAACACATTTAAATCGAGTAAACGGTCCCTGGATTTTGTATGTTATTTTAAGTTATGACTCTTTATTTACGATACTGTTGTGTCATAAAAAACATTACAGATTTTCATCCGTGTTTTTAGCTCAGCTGACGAAGTCAGATGCAGCTTGTAGAATCGCATGAATGTCCGTCCGTCCGTCCGTCAACAGTTATTGCACAAATCTTACCGCTCGACGTACGGTCTTGATATTCGGGATGTCGGGGGAATCGCGAAAAGGACCCGGGATGTCGAATTTGGGGGTCAAGGGTCGAAGGTCAAGATGTGTCAATGGAGGGGGAATATTTCCCCCTTAACTTAAGGTAAAGGAGGAAATGCGGAATTGCGGCACAAATCTCAACCGCTCGACCTACGCTCTTAATATTCGATGTATAGTGTGATGGGGAGGAAACCCATCACCAGTGCGAAATTGCAGGTCACAGGTCAAAGGGCAGTGGGGGAAAGGTCAGATATCAGACATTTTCTGAGGACATGGTCTAACGGACCGAGTGCAAAACTTTTTTGTTTCAGCGCTGACTTACCATTTTTATCACTTTATTGAAAGGACCATGAAATGTACTTTCCGCTGATGTGTGAAAAGTAAGTGTCTGATAACCTTCTGACCCTCAAGAGGAGGGTTAAACATGGATTTGTTGACTGTTAACAAAGGACTGAACTGCTTTTGCTATTAAAGCCCCCTTCACCCGCCCCTTCCCCTCACCCTCCCCCCGACCCTTCCCCACCCTCCCCCACCACCACCACAACGCTTGCGCTTGACGCATATCCATGATAACATGTTAATATAGCGAAGTCATTAAAGTTACACAGCTGTATCTTTATTACTATACTACCGGTATAGCAAAGCCTAGCTATCATAGATTTTAGATCTGTATTAGTAGTATCAGGAGTAAGATAATATAGGATATATTATCCTATTATATATTATCCTATATTATCTTACTCCTGGTAGTATCCTAGATATTTGCTCTGAGCGCGAACGCGGTGGCGGGAGGGCGCACTTGATTCGGTTGCCAGTGAGTTTATCAGAAGAATACTAGGCTACAGTGCATTTCAGTTGAGCGCTGTCGCTCTGCGGCCCTTGGTTAACTAATTTCCTAAAGTGAAAAAATTCCATGGACTGTTTACTAGTTTATACTATGAACAACTTATGGCTAAAAGTTTAGGTCCCAACCCTTTGCTTTGCATGAAATGTGAAAAAACGCATTTTTTAAATATAAATTTACAATTTTTGCTGTCACGTAATTGGCAATGAAGCTTTTGTGATTATTTTCATCGTGAGCGTGGAGAGACATCTCTTTTATGAAATAGATATGTGTTTGATCGAATTTTGTGAGAAGTTATGTTGTAATACCTTTTTTTATAGAGGTACCTGTTCGTAATAGTCAGGTCCCTTAGTGCAAAATATGGGCCGAATCGTTACAGGAGTGACAAAAGTCTCAAACTTGGCACAGCTGTAGCTTATGGCAGTACTATAATTATTAGAGGGGGTGCCCAATGCAGATATTCCTTAGAAGTGAATTACAGACACATGCACAGTAAATGCGGGCGCGGTAGGGGGGTTCGGAGTCAGGTGGTTCGAACATTTAATCATCTGTAATTCACTTACGCGCGCATATATTTGCTAATATATTGACTAATCGTGCGTCAATAAACTCAATATTTACAGAGAGTATAGCTAAGAATTTACGCACGCACGCACGCACGCACGCACGCACGCACACACACGCGCACACGCACACACAAACACACACCGTACAGAACCACCACTGCATAAGAGCGAGAAAGAACCTCACGTACGATTATTCGTCTGCTTGATTGATTCATTGATTCATTGATTGATTCATTGATTCATTGATTGATTCATTGATTCATTGATTGATTCATTGATTCATTGATTGATTCATTGATTCGTCTCCTTGATTGGCCTGCTTGAATAGTGCTTTTGTCACGATGCGTTAAATCAAACAGATTGAGAGAATGGATGAAAAGCGGTGGAGAGAAATGCATGGAGAGTTAGAGTGATGCCGTATGTGGGAGGGTGTTGCTTCTTCACTTTTGCTCTCTCTAAACGGAAGGCGAACGCGAGGACGCCAGGTGTAACATCGTCAGTGCGCTTTCCTATAACTTACTACAGCTAGTAGTAGTTAGCTATTAGTATATCGCACATCCTCTGGTTTCACTCGACCGGCTATTGTATTGGTAGTGTAGTTACTAGAACGGCTGCACGCGCCATTCCTCACAGCTTCATGCCGATTCCATTCACTGTGTGAGTTCCGTCCCTGATGACGAATTTTGACGAATTGTGGAAAACGGCGAAATAACAGAATAATCAGAGCAAGAAATTTCACGCCCATCCCTGTCGGTTTTTTGCCTGTTCGATTCATGGGGGACTTGCAGAATTGTGCAGATATAGCTTGCTGGCTGTAGCTGTTGAGGTGAATGCTGTCGACGACTTGTTTATTGATTGGTCTGACAGCACACATGTAATCTCCACACACAAAAATTGGTAAGCGGATTGTCGTATCACAAAAACTGCGGCTATGGCAATTTATTGGCTTCTCGTGGATTTGAGATAGCTCTCATTCTATATAAACTGTCCTGCCATATCAATCATTTTGAATTCACGCGTCATAGAACTTTTATTGAGTCTCGTTGTTAGCGGTATGTATTGTATCACCGTGCTGAGTATGGTCAAGTTTCACTTGATCCGTCGTTAAGCCGCCAGCACGTTCACGTAGGATGAGGCATTCTCTGAATATATATATACGTTTTAGCACCTAAGCACATACTGCACTAAGTGGTCAGTTATTAGCCCTCGAGATGCAATCGGAAATATGTTGCCTTAAGTGACAATTTATTCGCGATTTGCGGAAAAGCGAGCGTTCGTGACTGACACAAACTTATATGCTGCATTTGTCTGCCACGACGTTTGACAAAACGGTCGACGGTGGTGATATTCGTGATCGACGTGCCGGCACGAAATGTATGGGCCACTGACGCGAAAAGCCGCGTGCACGAGAGTTTCTGTTTTCTGTATCCTGTTAGCGTTGTTGAATCCGTGGCGTGTTTTGTGAGAGAACTGCTTGCGGGAAGCACGAGGCTGCAGTCAAGTGCGCGGTGGTAGAAACGGTTTTCCTCTCTCTGCCAATCCGCCAGTTGCCAGTTGATCAAAAGAATGCCAATTAACCATTGAGCGCGCAAATCTGCAGTCCAATATAAAATAGCTGGGGGTCATTTCTCGGCTGATCAGAGTCGACTTCAAAGCCGCGCCGCATTCGGTCTGCGTTAGTGAGGCTTTGAGCCCCAGCAGCTCCGCCTCAGTAATTTGCAATCACACACTGTTACATAGAAAACCGCGGTATTAGATTTTCAGGCGACTCGCGGACGCTGTGCCATGTATAGTGAGCTTAGACGTGAGAAGAAATATTGTTGACGGCTGGCGCCCCGCGGTAGGGCTGAAGTAGCATTTTTCGTTGTTGAAACGTCGCTACCATAAGCATTATTGTCATACGTACGTCTTTCAAGATTGATATTGAGATTTCGAGAATTTACGAGATTAGTGTCGTTGAGTAACTCATGGGCGACTGTTACTGAGCTGTAAAGAGTGTAGCTATGTGCGCAATGATACTAAAATACCTAGCAGCTGTACTTTGCTATGGTAAGCTAAAGGTAGCTATTTGTGCACTTGTCTGCAAATATTTACATTGGAACGTGCGCTTTCGCCGCACAGAGAAAACTGCATAAGCCAGGTGACATAACGGTAAGTATAGTGATGGATTATATATCAGGAGCATCGTTTCGTTAGACGAAGCCCTTTCGTGCACCTACCGTGGGCAGCGGACCTCTGTCATTTCGTGTTTCACACTAAACGTGTAGTGAGCGTTTGTGCGGGTAAACACGAGTTTTGAATTCATCCGCCTCGATGAATGAAGCCATTGGTAGCCAATGAAGCCAAGTGGTAGTTACCATGCAGCCAGCAGTCTGCACGACGTGCTTAACATAGGCGGGCGTACCCGGCGCGATGTAACGTGATCAGACAAATGTTAGCTTGCCTTGCAGCTTGGCAATATCCACAGCCTGGCCCTTCCCCGGCTGTAATCTGTTAAAGCGACGTCGTTTCTGCAGTAAATTAAGCCCGGCTTGTGGTGAAGGGAGCAGGCGACATCTGCCTGCGCGTGATCACAGGTCGCGTGCTTTCAGGCAGATTGTGAGCTTTATGCTTATACGCACAGTACGGAAATGGTTATATGCATCAGTGGACCAGTGCGCGGGCAGGGAGCATGATGTGATTCACTTGATAAATTACGAAAACCGTTGTGACTGCGATTTTACACGTTATATTTGAAATTAGTAAGATGGCGTGGGGGAGAGAAGGTAATGATTATATATCAGCAGTGAATAATAATAGATTATTATCATTCACTAAATCTATTATTATTCACTCCTGATTATATCAACAACATTCACCATGCTTGCATTAGTGTCAATATAATTAAAATAACTGACACTGTCCTATTAGCTATGTCTGATTAGTAGGAATAAAAATTTTGTTTTGAAAGAGAGAGAAAAGAAAGAGAGGGAATGAGAGGGGAAGGGAAAGAGAGAGCGAGAGGGAGAGAGAGATGGGAGGAGAGGAGAGTAGGGAACAGTGATGTGAAAGGGTTTTGTCCGCTGACTGGTTCCGCCATTCATATATTATGCCATCGGAAAGTCAGCGAAGATTACAATAATAAGAGTGTTCTTCGCCTGTTTGTCAGGAGGCAAGAGCATAATATACAAACGCATTTACTTGTCCCGTATGGTGCTCTGCTAAACGCGCGCATTCTATCTAACGAGTAGTAATCAGTAGTACATATATCAAGAGTAGATAATAACACGTTGTGTTATAATGTAATAATATAATGTAATAAATGTAATAAATATAAATAAATATAAAATAAATGTAATAATATAATATAAATATAATAATAATATATATGTAATAAGGTGTTATTATCTACTCTTGCATATATGTAATGTATACTTATTTACATATGACCAAGTGCGATTTTCGCTGACTTGCAAGCAAAGATGGTGAAGATGGCTGGATGTAAATTCATAAATAGTTATTCCTTGAAATAAAATAAAATTTATTTCCTGATATAAGCCACCTACGGTCCACATATCCATAATATTGCGGTCATGGTGATCTGAGGTTAGATCATGATTAAATCGTGTAACCAAGTATTGTATTGTGAGTGCTACCAGTAGTGGGGTCTAAAACTATCTATACATCGTCCACTGCTGTGTTGCAGGTAAGTAAGTTGTAAATGTAGAAACATTTCCTTTCGCAAGTTATTTTGGCATCTATATTTCGTGACGGTTAAAAATATAGCAACGTAATGATGCATCGGAAAACTATCATTGACAGTATCTTCTAGTGCATGCGAATAGTGCATCTGATGCAACTGTTCAGTTCTGCAAGAATCTGTAAGGTTCCGTTTGCTACGGGCATGTCGCTGTAACGATTTACCAACAGGAAGCTGTTGTATTTTTCCTCATGTTTTCTATAATCCTTTACTAGTCACTTCACTTGATTGTGTGATTTGTGTCCAGCTTACTAGTGAATCATGTGACGAGTTATTTATGTATTATTAATTAAAACAGAGACTGGAAGAAATTGGAGACAAGTGAGAAAACTGGCTGTGTCTTATGAGCTTTACAGATTCGGAATGATGCAGTGTTGTTCATTGACATTACTAAAGAACACAAAAGCAGTCAAAAAAACAAATGCTTACGTAATTCAGATTGCGATGTTTAGTCATTATTTCTCGTGTAAATGGTGTCTAAGCTCGAGGATAACAGTGACTCACTCCCGTCTTTTTTTTTCAATGCGGTGTCGCCTGTTTTTATAAACATCCCAACTCTCTGCTTACATAAACTGTTGCTTCTTGAAAGAACTCAATTATTTTTGAGCTGGTCCTCAACTATAATCTGCTGTGTGTGAGATAATCAGGGCTGCCTTTGTCAACGAGCATTTCCACTTCGTGCTTTGTCATCGTGGTACAACGCGATTGGGAGCCTATTATGCCACAAATCACCAGGGGGCCTGCCACCATCTGTACCATACTTGACGATGTGGTCGAGTGCTAGTTATTGTACTGTAGTTGCAAACCGTGCCACCAAACCACAACCGACAATTTCATGTTGCAAATTTATTGTGTTGGACTTTATATAGAGCTTTCAACATTTTCAATTTTGAATATTCCCAGCTTGACATTTCGCATTGATGGGTTACTACGTTTTCTTCAAACGTTTTGTTTTGCGTTTGTGACCCCAGGTGAGATAGTAGACACTAAATTAATTTGTGGAAGGGTATGATAAAATCACTATTTTGCAGATAATGTAAGCTACGAAATGAATTTCAATGAGAGAGAGAGAGAGAGAGAGAGAGAGAGAGAGAGAGAGCGAGCGAGAGCGAGAGAGAGCGAGAGAGAGAGAGAGAGAGAGAGCAGCAAATATTAAACTCAGCTGAATAGTCACTGAGATGCACATGGGTTTGTACATTTGTACACGTATTAGAAGGGTGCAAGCGACATTTGCATCTACGTTTATATATTTGCAAGAATGTTTATTTATCACCCCCCCCCCCCCCCCCCCCCCCCCTCTCTCTCTTCCCCCCCCCTCCAACTCCCTCTTTCTATATAAACATATTTGTGCAGCATATATATAAGTATTTCATTGCTTTAATGACATCAGGAGTCTATCAATATTGATTGACTTGATTGAATATATTATTTGAATATTGATTGACTATTGATAGACTCCTGATAACATGACAAACATAATATATATGATTCTATTACGTAACCTACCGCGAATAGACTGCTCTTGTTTGTACCTCAGCACTTATAACTATATAACACTCATGAACATCATAATATTACTGCCACCCACACTCCTTGCATAATCTGAAATTACATAATTCTAGCTGTCGAACGCACCAGATGTTTTGCTTGCACATAATATAGTTCATCTCTATATAGTAAATTCCATGCAGCCAATAATTATTGTAATTATTATAATAATTATTGTAAATGGCTTCACGTAAGGTGCTAATATTCTGAACGTAGCAGTACAATGCAAAATGCATTGAGAGGTCAAATCTGCATTCAGTGGTCAGAAGGCAAAAGGTATGAGCCTAGGGGTAATCTACCCCCCCTCTCTCATATTCTTAAGGCTTGGAAATGTTGTCAGCAACTAAAGTTTGCATTGCTGACTTTTAGTTGAAAAGTTTATTAACATGCTCAAATCGTCAACTTTACAATTGAAACTGATAGTGTAAACTCATGTTAATGCAAGCGCAGCCGAGTACTGTTTCTGTTGCCAGTCGTAACAGTGCTGATTCTGACAGTATACCAGAGTTGATATTTGCTGATGCTTGTTGTGATAACAGTATAGCAGATATACTGACTGAGCATGGCACGACTTTTGTGTTTCAGGACTGCATGCTGAATTATATTACGTGAGGAACGGAGAGATCAACAACTATGCAATGATGTTCAATCTGCCTATTCCACACGACATACCCGAGCTGAACTTCTCATGGCAGAACCTACGTGCAGGACCACCAGACGTATGTGCTTACTTAGTCTTCATTACCTATATTACCATGTTATTTTACATAGTGCAATAGCTGCTATCTCCACAGTATAAATTGCTCTACGATGTATCCACTTGCGTCGCATCGTCTGTGTCCTTCTCTAATGTCTTTTCCGTTTTAAGACGCAAAGCAATGGCGAGCACAAGTAGTACTTCCTCCTACATTGTAGCATTCAGTACAGTCAATTTAGTTCTATCGTGTATTTCTGCTAATGACAGCAGATGTGTTACACCTTGCGCAAATTTATATATTTGCAAGAATGTTTATTTATCACCCCCCCCCCCCCGTGTATGGCAAGGTGAAAATGTTAAAAATGTAACTGACTCGATCGTAGCCGATAGTGTAAATGCGCTGAATATCTGATAGAAAGGTTGAAGAAAATTGAAAAGTTAGGTTCACACTATCAACTTTTAGTTGAAAAGGCGACGAATTGATCAACTTTTCAACGTTTTATCAACCTTTCTATCAGATGTTCAAAGCATTTACATTATCCACCGCGAGTTGGCAAACGTTTCAACATCTCACCCGCAGTGTGCAAACGGGGCGACGTGGATACACATTTTTGATTGTAATAATTCGAGCCAGGTGTAGCCCATGTGGCACCGATAGCAAAAATGTGCACGCAGTTACCCCCCCCCCCCCCCAGTTTAGGGTGCAGGGACACACCTCCTGCTTGCTATTATCTGTGTGGCTGCATGGCAAAAACTTAATCAATTTGCTGACCAAATGTTGAGAAAATATATGTAATGTTCTAATATCTCAACTAATTGACTTCAATTAGTTGAGCCTTCAACTTTTACATTTAACTTGGTGCGTGCGTTAATGTGTTTCGCGCACGTCCTGCTGCTCGCTAGATGTTATTGTCATGCACACGTGCTTTACAGATGTTATACTCCATCTCGGTGAATCACAGCAATCCCGAGGCACTGGACCAGCCTAGAATCAGTATAGCCAAGGAGGGAAGAGTTCCTACAACACCAGAAGGTACGGGTGTGTGCAGTCACACCCAACTCACAATTTGTTCTTAGTGCACGTTGTATACCTCACGTGGTAAAAAATGTTGTAAAATTAACGGCTTTATCGTTGCTTACAACGACAGTGGCGCCACTACTAGCACATCTACTTTCAAAGTTGCACATCGCAACTTTTCGAATGCAATTGCAAGCTACAGACCGAGGGTGTTTCTTATTTATTAATTAAAGAGACGAAGAATTGCAATATCTTATAAACAACTCTGAGTTTCAGTTATAATATGGATGAATTTGTCCCAAAATAAGAATCGATTCGTTAAATAGCAGTTAGGTATAAATATAATTTCACTTTTTTGATTGGCTCTCACTCTGTAACGTGCGGAATAATTCGGCAGAAGCACAACTTCGTCAGGGTGGCAGCACAATTGCGGGGTGTCTTGTCAGCGGTCAAAAACAAAGATTTGACCAAACTCACAGTGGTTCTATGACAAATGTGAATGCGTCATTATAGAAATGTGTAGGTATTTAATATTGTTTATGCACTTACTATCCTAATATACTCCAAAATGCCTTATAATTCTGAGGTGTAGTATCCCTTTAAACATTGTTTTGCCAGTGTTTTGCTTGACTGCTCAAATGATCTTATCCTGTTTTGTGGAGCAGATGTTGTGATCCTGTCGGTGTGTAGCCTGAGGAGAGTGCCTGTATGGCATTCTGCTTCCTTCACTCGTTAGTGCACTTTTAATTGCGGTGAATATAAGGGGGCATTGTTGATGGTGCTGCTGCTCACCATATGCGATACGAAGCAAAGTGATGTGTTCTATGCATATTCTTCCTCTTTTGGGATTGGTTTTGCCCTTCGTTTTCCTATCAGTTACAACGTACTGGGGCCAGTGCTCCACTCTCAGATGGCCGGTTTCTCAAATTAGGACTATCCCAATCGATACAATATCTAACAGACCTAAACAAACGCTTGGACAGACGTGAAGTGTATGATGGTTCCAGATGTTGTATTAATAATTAATAATTTTGCAAAATTGTAATTGCAAAAATTTGTACAATGAAAGGCAGCAAAAACTTTAATATGTCAACAGACAAAGACATGATCCATTTTGATAAACGTATCACAGTGTTGGAAATAAAAATGCCATCACCAGTGACTTATCTTCAGCAAAAACTAACCCTGTTAGTTCACAATTATATTATACTTTCAGGACATTACAATCCCATTCTACATTCATGTCATCTTCAGAATCCTGTTTTTTATGTTCCTTTTTTTCTCAAGGCCTCATACATAGTTAACCGTGCCATCACAATCTCATTCTGCCTTTACACTGTCCTAATAGTTCTATTTTACATTCACCATTTCCTCACATACACGTTCCACATTCGGGCCGTTACAACTCTGTCCTATATTGCCATCACCATCTTTCTTGTGCATTTCAGCATTCACCATTGTGCTGCCATGCACGGGGAAGATGAGCGCAGAGGTCGAGGTACACATCCAAATTAACGTGAGCATCTTCTCCGCATCAAACGCGACTATTCTTGACTTCAAGCGTCGTAAGTTTTGCTGGGAGGACGTTGGTGGAGCCGGCTCACCGGTCGCCGTCGTCCACCGGGATGCCGATGCCGTTGCATTCGAAAGCATGCCAAATGGTAAGTTGATGAAGTCTAATGATATATAATTCATTAAATAAGTATATCTAAAAAAAATTATAAGTATATCTAATAAGTATATCTAATGTATAAGTATAATGTAATAATGTATAAAATGTATAAGTATATCTAAGTATATCTAATAAGTATATCTAATAAGTATATCTAAAAAATTAAATAAGTAGATCTATCTTGGTTAATTTTTACTCAACCGTGTTAATTCAAAACGTCAGCTTTGAGAAAGCCTCCTGATAGGAGGCAAAACGTCAGCAGTACGTTTTGAATCAACACAGTTGAGTAGAAATTAACCAAGATAGATCCAATATATAATTCATTTTTATGGATGAGTCGCATTGGTGCCACCTGTCATTGGTGCAGTGGGAGGCGACTGATTGGCCCAGGGCTGGCTTAAATGCTTGGGGCTGTCGACTAGTCATACCAGTATGCTGACCCAGATTTTCTCCATCTGATTATTGGTATTTTTTTTAAATGCAGTGAACTTAAAGGCTTCATACACTAGAGCAAACATGTGTTGAATTGCAGGTTTCACACGAGGAATGTTTCAATGCTGTCATCCCATGATAATCTAATCCAAAAGTGGTTTTGAATCGAGAATAAATGACATTCAATTTCCCCATGATGCGCATCTGTTAAACATTGCTGTAATAAGGATTCAGTGTTGGTGCAATGTTAGTAGATTTAATCGTTGTAAGCGGGCTGCGGTCGAGAGCGGACGTGTTTTGGAATTGCTGGCATTGTGGCATTTACCCAATGATTCATGACTAGGCTAAGTTATACGCTAAGATAAATTACGTTAAATTAGTGTCAACTACCTCAAACAGATTAACTAATACATCTTTTGCCTTTAGGTAGAGGAATTGATATATCAGACTATATTTATTTTACACGTTTTAATTGAATTACTTAACAAGCTAAATTATACGGTGGTTGCCACTTTTCGAAGTTTTTGTCTATAGCCGCGGTTTATGTATATATACTTTTCAATTTTGTTGTTATATTATTTACATTTTACCCAGTAATAAACACACAGTGTGTGTGTTATAAGTTTTGCTATCCGACTAACACAGCCTACTGTTACGTTCACGTGTGTTACTGGGGCGGCTGCCGGGAGGAAAATCTAACTAGTACTAGTACTAGTAACCAGATAGGCAAATAGTTACGTTATTGATAGTTATAGTCTGTGTACTGTGTTGTCTGTCTGCACCTAGCATAAAGTTTTAGTTTTAATTAAAGTAATAAATCCTTATGTCTAAAAAAGCTATATGGAGGATATTTTTAAAAGAATGGACGACATGGAAGAGAACCTTAGACAGGTAATGAAATCGGAATCTCACAAGGTAACTAAAAGACTAGATGACCTAGATGACAGTATGAAGGAATTGTCATCTAGCCAGCAATATATTTCTGATTCATTTGAAGAACTAAAACGTGACCTAGAAGAAGCTCTTAAAAAAATAACCAACCTCGAAAATGAAAACAAGATACTAAAAGCAGCTGTTAGCAACCTAGAAAAAAGCAATAAAGATAATGACATGGCAATAGACGATTTGGAACAGTATGGACGGCGCGACACCCTAGAAATCTGTAATATTCCATACATTCAAAACGAGAAATTAAATAGTGTAGTTAAAAGAGTCGCGCACAACATGAAAATCAACCTAACTGATCAAGATATAAGCACAGCTCACAGACTGCCACCTCCAAGGTCAGGAGCACCACCAAAAATCATTGTAAAATTTACCAGGCGCGACAAACGTAATGAAATATTATCAAACCGTAAACATGTGGGATCAGCTGAGCAACTAGTATATACATCTAGAGATAACATCTATATTATAAACGAGAGCACTCATCTTATAAAGCTCGGCCGAGCACTATTTAACAAATGCCTGACTGCTAAGCGAACAGGAGGATTTAAGTATCTATGGACAAGACTCGGTAGAATATTCATCAGGAAGACCAATGAAAGTGAAATTATAGAAATTTGTAACGAAGCGAACATAGACAAACTACCAACTCGCCGACAATGTGTAGAATAACTATCACATGTAAATTTATTGTAAAATTTGAAACCCCTCATATACCGATGGCTCATCTCCTTTGTAGAAAATGTTTAAAGCCATGCAAGCCTAAGCAATCTGCTATTTTATGTAACGTATGTCAAATATGGTCTCACACAAAATTTATAACTTTAACTAAGGCCAAAACAAGATATAGGTGTGGTTACGGTTTCCCGACCGACCCTATTTATTCCCAGCGACCCTAAACACTTTATTGTCAATTTTCTTTAAAGTAAAAAAAAAATATAATAAAAAAAAAATATTAATATTAATTGGACAGTTCCTGCTTCAAAAGGCACAACGCACATTCTTCGGACATGGTTTGTAAATAAAATATTTCAAGAAAATAAAATGTTTTTCCTACCTACCTACCATATTTTTTTCGGCATGTAACGGTAACCACACATATATTTTGTTTGGGGCTAAGCAACAATTTGAAAATTTGGGAACTGAATGAACCATTTTTATTGTCTTACCGTCTTATGCGCACTAGTTTAGTACCATATCAAATTAGTAGTCTGTACGGGGTATACAAGTTCCACTTTCCCTTCTTTTCCTTTACTTGACCAGATTAATTCTGCAATGCCTTCCATTACAGATGCTGACCTATACGATCCTACAAAAAATGATGACCGAGACCCGGACCATTATTTGAGATATCCAAGCAGTAAGTATGTGAAACCTGAAACCCTTCGAAAGATAGTTTCTGAGGACAAGCAAAGCGACTTGTTTATACTACATGTAAATGCACGTAGTTTACAAAACAAATTTAACGTACCTCCTAGATTTTCTTGTCCAATTAAATACTGCTAAAATACTTGACTTAATTGCAATTTCTGAAACTAAATTAGGATCCAATACGCACTATAACATTGAGATACCTGGCTATATATTCATTAGACAGGACTCCATTACTAACGCAGGAGGAGTTGGGATGTATATAAGAGATTATCTTAGCTGTTCTTTACGGCATGCTACATCATTGTCAGGAGTGCATGCTGAGCAGCTGTGGATCCCATTATTGGGAAATTTCAATCTATAAACAATCCTTACCAGTTGGTTCATCTATCGGGTCAATATCGCCACAATAAATGGGTGACATATTAATTTGATCTGGCTTTTTTTATCAATGCTGTCTTAGACTCACACAATGATGTTCAGCCTTCGAACGCCGAAATGAACAATATTCTCCATCTTAATAACTTTCAGGTAATTATTATATTTGTGTGGTGATTTTAACATAGATTTCTTGAAACAGGATCAACAACCGTTCAGACAATTATAACAAACCGGAGAGATCCTACAACAATACCTATTAGCGATGACGTTTACTCTTACCATATATATCGGCCTCTCAATTACGTAAACCAACTTAGTTACTCAATTCACTCTAACTAACCGACGGTTAGTTGACCATTTTTCATACGAACAATGATCCAGTAATAACATTAGCCGCCTGGTGAGTATAATTACACAAATGAAATTTGGGGATCATCACTTCACCTATTTTCATATCTCGTGCACAGATAACAGGGTTGATCGAACAAAGAGAAGAAAATTGACTCTTTGCCGCTCAATGAAAATTACTACCACCGATATGTGTAGGTGTTGTACGCAGCGCTCACGACAGCACGGAGATCTGGGATGCTTACGTTAATCGTTGCAGTAGATATGTCAGAACTCCTGTAGGACTGGAAAGACACACCGCTTCTAAACAACGGATTAAGATTGGACAATAATAAGTTAGAAAGAATAACCCTGTGAGGACAAATACATGAGCACCAGATTTGCGCTAACCACTCGTAATCCTCGAGAATTCAAAAAACTCCAAAATTCTCCACCTAGGAACCATGGAATCACCTCGCGACCAGGGTCTACGTGGACGGTGTCAATTTAAAACTAGTCAAAAATTATGATTCATTCCCATTACTTAAAAGAGTACTGAAGTTATTGCGAAATTTAATAATAAAAGATTAATGTAAGTGAAGGTTAACTCATGGAACAATCAAAAATTCTAAAAAAAGAATACTACATTAACAGTTGCTAGCTCAGCAATACAAACATTAGTATCGCAGGAAAAACATGCGACCTACAATTAACGAACGATAATAAGCTGGAAAATTAACAGTTTCATGTCTCATCCGATACTGTAGTATACCTGTGTAACAATTCAGACAATACTAGCTCCAGAAGGCAGTTACTGTGACAACATTTAATAATTACTTCAAGGGGTTATTGGCTAGCACTCCAGTGAGTCCATACAGAAAATATAAGAAAGATAGACTACACATGTTCAGAACTATTATTATCGAGCTCCAGCTTACAAATTCCATATACTTTTTCGACTTGACTCGTATTTGTATAAAGAAAAAATGGAAGAAAGTAAGTCCTCTAATTTCTCAAAAGAAACGTTGATAGGAAATAGCAATGGCAGTAACGCTTTTATGGCCATCGCTGCCAATTTTGTCATAGAGTATAGAACTTGATAGAGGCAGTTTGTATACACTTCTTCGCCAGTGTACTAGCCTACCTAACTCATTAAGAACAACTGTACTAAATAACAACGGTTATATCTTTCATATAATATGGTATGTTTATTTGTTATATGACCCGAGTCGACTTCCGGAGTGAGAGTAGAGTGATCGGAATGACAGCATAGTATACGAGGTTCTACCAACACCAATGTCCTATTACATCGCAGAATGGGCTGACGTAGCTGTGAGGCCATCATTTAGGGGGGACTTTCGGCGTCATCCAGCAGAGACTGAGCTTAGGAGATGACCAATGAAGATGAGTATCGTGAACGATAGACTGACGATGGCAGCGCGACAGCGGTGGACATAATGACAGAGTTACACGGTAAGTTGAACATAGCCAAGCGGAGTGTTGCCGCGTCGAGGATTCATAGTGAAAGGAGCGAACTCAGAGGGGAAGCTCAATGTGCTCACTGTTAACGGGCAAGGAAAATATACTCATAGTCTCTGGGCACGCTAAATACAGTGTGACTTAGAGTTAGCATTAGCCATGCTTGGTAACTCATCTTGTCATGTTTGACTGTGCTCTGTCGCTGTTGTCGATGCCATTGCCGATACTGCTGGTCTGCACTACTCGGCTCAGCTGACTGCTACTTGCGTACTGGCTACATGCTGCTTGGCTCATACTGTACTAATCTATTATGACTGTCTCGCTTCTGGCTGCCTCTGTGCCCTGCGTCGTAAAGCTGTTAGCTGCTACTCATTTTGGTTTCTGGTGGCTGGTTGCCATACTTTGCTGCTGGACCAAGTGCCACCGTTAACTGCTATCACTACGCTCTATAGTATGGTGAGTGTGACAACTATTCACGCATTCGGCGCTTGAGACTCACCGGCAATTGATGCTTAAATCTCACACTCTCACTCCTGCTTCCTGCTTACTGCTCACTCATTGTAAAATCTCATACGCGTACTCCTTGAGCCTGCGGTGCACTGCTACCTATATCACTGATTAGCATGGTCTCGCTTTAATGTGTTTCTCATAAGCCATCCTGTCACTAGGACTAGCTCTGCCTGTTAACTTGCTGACCACGTGAAATCGTCACAGATTTGCGCTTAAAGTTAAATCACTTGCGTGGCCATTGCATAGACGTACGGCTCCACGTCCTTGTGTGAGCTGAACTACTAGCTGCGTACTGCCGCTCTGCGTATTCGCCTTACCCTAGCCTAACCTTGCTCTGGAGGCTGCTGCTGTTATTCTGCTTAGGTCCTAGCTAGCGACGGCCATAACTAGCTGACTATAGAGCTGCGGATCTGTCGTCGGCTTGACTACTACTATCTAGCTGCTGCCTACAGTGCTGCTGACTGACCTTGTGCCTTGCTGCTATAAGCGTCATTCATTAAACATGAAAAAGTGCTCTGGGAACTACTACTGCTGCTGCTGCTGCCTGCTGGGCCCTGGACTGATCTCAATAGCTGACTAGCGGTGTACCTGCCATATGAGTGTGATTGTTAGTGCTGTACACGTTTAGCTGGCATTCATAGACTGCTTACTGGCAAACCCTAGACTGCTGCCCTACTACTACTATTGCCCTGCTACTGCTGCCTACTCACTGCATATGCTGCTGCTGCTGTGTTATACTTGCTGCCTGCTGCTACTGCTACAGCTGCTGCCTGCTAACTGGCTGTTACTGCTAGTTACTGCTGCTGCTGCCTGCGCTGACTGTTACTGTGCGACTGTCTGACTGTTAACTACTGTTGAGTGCTTACTGATACTGTTGCTGCCGTACCTGCTGCTGCTCACTACTACTGCTGCGCTGCTGCTGCTCGCTGTTACTGATACTGCCGTGCCCTGTCTACGTCGCTACTGCTACTGCTGCTGCTTGCTTACTGACTACTCGCTGCTGTGCTGCTGCCTACTGTTACTTGAGGCTGCTACTGCTGGCTACTGCCTGCTCGCTTGCTGCTGCTACTGCTGACTACTACTACTGACATACTTGATTGCGATGCCGCTCCTAAACGCTCTATTACTGTTTTCTGAGCGTGAGCTTGTTACACTGCTCTAGCATTGCACTTTGAATGTTGCATACATACTTACTGACTAGATTGCTGACTGTCTGGCTGGTCTCAGACTAATCTGCCTACTGCTGCTCACTCATGAACCATTGGTCTTAGCTTGCTACAACTAAAAATTTCTTGAACTGAATCTCTGACTGCTTCGTTGCGGCTGCTACCCTTATAGCTAATGCTACCACGCCAACAATTAAAGCACTCACTCACGCACACTTTTAGTCCACGATTATACCTACACAGCACCTTAAATCATATACATGTACTCACATTTAAATTTGAATGACAAAAGAACCTATTCAATCGTCATCATCATCGTCTTGTGTATCAGAGAAGACACTGTACGTCAGATTGGCATCATCACATTCCTCGTTGCAATCAAGTGAGGCATCTTCTGTCAGTTATGTACAGAGTTTGTTTGAACTTTGAGGCCCTCGAACGAAACGAAGCCCAATTTGTTGTTGTCCATAAGTGTCCATCCGTGGCTATGTGCTGGAAATTTAGTTTGATTGGGACTCCTGGCATTTTTCCATAGATGTGCAACATGGTTTAGCCCGCTTTTTCTTTTACTGAAGAACGTCTTTTCATGGGGGTAGACAACATGGATCAGTCGATTAATTTTTCTCCATTGGGGTGTCTCCATTTCTCAGGCATATGACGTTTTATACAGTATAAACAGAGTGTCATTTACATGTCTCACATTCTGCACCCCATACATACAAGTTACCACAAACATAGTGCTCAAGAGTTGCGGAGACTTGGGGCTCCACACTTTCATTCGATCCTAGTTCAGTGATGGCCGATATGTATTCCATGTTATTGATCGTCAGTGCATAGGGTTTTGCTTTGTAAAGAAATGCAGCAGTGGAGTCGCATCCAGTGAAGGCATAGAAGGCTGGAAGAGCAGAACACACAGCTGGTGTTAGCTTCTAAGCAAGTTCTGAAATATTGATCAGGTATCTGGTATTCCTTGAGCTGGTGCCAGTATTAATTCAGATGATAGCATTCGAAAGTTTCTCATGATAGAGTAGGAGTATAAAAAAACGTCAGTATCAGCGCCACGGACAACAGGACAAGCGACCAAAACAATTCACAGACTGTTGAAGTATAAGGCTTGCTACGCCATCAAAGGTTTGAGGGAGCTTTGCTAGTGTGCGCAAGAAAAACATGGCATCAAGCATGCAGACATCAATATGACAAGGTTCTGTGTTTCCAGTCCCCTCTGCTTCCAGTTTTTTCATCAGTGCCGATTTATCCGTTTTGTTCTTGGCTCCATTGATGTGACAAAGGAAAAGTGGAATTTCTGTGAGTGGGAAGGACAACGGAACCTTAGCCAAATCAAGACTCTTTGTGTCAGCAACAAAGAGCAATCTCTCGAAGACGACATAGGTGCATCGTATTTCGTTAATCTTCAGATCTTTTGATGAAATTCTTGTCTTCAATGCATCCCCTGCAAAGTTCTTGCATTTTTGTGACAAACTCGTTATACCATTCATTCCCTTTGTGTACTACTCCAGTAAGATCATTCTCCACATCAGCGGTAGTTGCATTACCAGTTGTGAGGCAGTAAAGCTCAGGCAGGTTTACTTGAAATTAATTCAGTTTCTTCCAGGCTTTTCACAGCTGCTTGTAAGTCCATTTTGATTCTGTATGGCTTCAGCTCTTGTGAAATTTCCTCAGTAAGAGTAAGACCAGCCATATCCAGGAGACATCCCACTATAGCTCCCCTGAAAGATCTTGTAAGGGTCCACCTTTTTCTGGCATTGGCGCACTAAGAAAATCCTGCAAGCAATGCTGCCTTGTCCTGCTGCAGCACCTTTGGCTTTGTTAACAATTTCGTTCCAGTGTATGGTGTATAGCACTCCATTGAGAAATTTTTTGCTGTGCGAAGAATAGAGAGAGCTCCTCCTTGAAACGTGATGGATTCCTTCGTGGGTATTGTCCACATTCAAAAGATTCAAGTGGAACCTTATCATTCAGCTGCTATAATTAAGGCAATTTGTGGCGAAAAAGATGGGGCGCGTAAGACCAAGCGCATGGATCATATGTACGGCAGGCATAATCAAGTAACAAGTACAAGTGCACCATATTTATGTATACTATCCAGAACATAGCTGTCTTTCCATGTTCCCCAATTGTTGTGCTGTCAGTGTACTTGGCTTGCAAATTTTGCTCCTATATCCCGTATATTTACCCTTTGAACCTGACCCCAAGGTATGCACTGGAGATGACCTATATACTCTTTCAAAATATTCTACATGCTGATAGCATAAAACAAAAATCGGTGTATGATAATATCTCCTTTTGTTAGTATCAGTAAATTAACTCGATATTTTGCAAAAGTCTATCAGTTCAGCTGATATTCGCAATTTAATGTAGGACTTTCCTACCATTTTTCAGTCGAATAAAATATAGGAAGTATCATTACTCATGTATTTGTGCATAAAATGACTCACTTTTACTTTAAATTATAAGTGTAATACAGTAAATTTTTTGGTGGACCTTTCATTAGGTAAAATGTACTTTTTCACTGTTGACCTGGTCTGCTACGCTATGTCCATATATTATGTGAAGTGACATGTACATGTGTAAATTGTGTTGTGTGTGATATGGATAAGCACAATAATCTATTGCAGTTGATGGTTTGCCTGCATTATGTAACAGAGCTTGTGTTCTTTCGTGATGGGTCTTCATCGAGTTGTAACTAAAACATGCTGTGCAGCATGCATCGTAAGATCACTGGGCAAATCTCTAGTTTAGTCACTTTCAACATGGGCTCAACACATACCATTTCTACTGCAGTTAGCCCACTAATGTGTATAGTGTTTTATCATTATATTTTATTTTTACTATCTCATTATTTCCTTGTTAGTGTGTCGTCTATCACAATTGCGTTTTTGAGTTTGTCTGCAATTGTGTTTTTCAATTTGTCTGTAAATTCCTTTCTTTGTTGCGGTGCATTTTGTCCCCAATAACTATATCACATTTAATCACACTGTCGCAGTTGCTCCTTCGTCTGCAGCTTCTGATGTTGTGTCTTGTTATGTAGTGAGATCAGCAGCCATGCTTACAGCACTCACCCACCCCCATTCGGCCGGATGGAATCTCATGGTCACAATCCAGCCAACATGGCTGGCAGCTACATTCGCTTCTCTCCCGTCAGCGACCTTAAGCCTCCTGATCTGCGAACACAGATAAGCGAGATCTCGATCGAGCGCAGCAGGCTCACTCTAGCAGACGTCATACAGGAAGGTAAGATATGTTAAACCTGCATGTTAGCTCTCTTCACTGAAAATTTCTATTACAGTGGAGGAATTTTCTGTTGCGGCAGTGTGAGTCTGTCAGTGACAGGTTGTGGGAGGAGCACATGTTATGTCGTGGCTATCAAGCTTTCGTTCAGGATAGGTTAGTTGGATAAGACAATGTGTTGTCCTGTGTCGATCCTACCTTCCATCGGGGGAGAGTCATGGAAGAAGCCCATATTTTGTGCTGTGCCTGCCTTGGCTTCAGTCCAGGGAAAGTCATTAGTCAAAAAATGGAAATATAAATTTCGAATTGTATGTCTGTCCTATAAATTTTTTGTGTAAGAGATCATTAGCCATGCTTCTGTGTTTGTTTCCCATAGTTTTTATTATAAAATAGCTTAAATAATGCCATAATGGCTATCTTCCTGTACAAAATATACAGTGTGACATAATATGATAATGTGACTCAGGTACATTTGGGAAAATATATCATGGCGTGCTACTTGGAGAAGGAGCTGATATGGAAGTCGAAAATGATGTCTTCGTCAAAACTGTCACAGGTAATTGATAGTGCCATATTATTTTCTTACCATAATAAATAACATGGTATATATTGTATTATATATGGTTCCTTGACTGTAGATGTATTGTGGTAGGTATCTCGCCCTGTAATTGTAGTGCACTGCAGTACAGTAGCATTCTTTATGATTTATTGTGTTATTTCTAATTTCCACAACGTATGCCCACTTTGTACAAATATAAATTGCATATTATATTTTAGTGATATTTTTGTGATTTTTGTTCTGTTATTAAATGTACAATTTGGCTTTGTGATCCACACTGTTGGTCAGTGCTAGTATCACTGACGCTGATAGGGTCTATGTCTCCCTGGGTACTGCCAGAACGTACCCTGGTAACTATCTGATATGGTTAGGGTTAGGACTTGGGGAGTAGGCGTAGGCAACTCCCTAGACTCGTTAGTGGAGCTCATAGGGTCTATGTCCCCCAGGGTACGGTCCAGTATACCGGAACGTACCCTGGTAACTATCTGATATGGTTAGGGTTAGGGAGTAGGTGTAGGCAATTCCCTAGACTTGTTAGTGGAATAGGCGAGGTACGGTCCGGCATATTAGATAGTACCAGCAGAGCATATAAATCACGTTGATTTATATGCTCTGGTACCAGGGTACATTCCGGCAGTACCCAGGAAGACATAGACCCTGGCAGCATCACTGACCGTGACACTGTGTTTTTTAGTAGTGTGTGTAATGTTGGAGCCAAATTCACGTTTGTTTGTCGAATTTTCCAATACATTACCTTACAAACCAGAGGACTGTTGACAGAAACAGCCTTGACAGAAATTTATTGTACATCACTGTAATTTATGCATATCATGATGGGTAACAACATATAAATAATATCGGATGAAAAAACGACACGGTCATTCATTTATTCTGCACTGCAAGACATGATTCTGCACAGTAACACAAAACGCGAGCATCATGACTCATTAAAATATTGAAAACAAGAGAACAAACGTCACTTGTAAGTGTTTGCTTTGGTATACGATCGGTAGATAAGCAATGTTTCTGACGTGTTTTCCGTGACATCTGCCTACCCAGATGCTGAGTGCTCACACATGACATGGATCATTTGTGATGTTGCAGAGCAAGCGTCGGAGTCACAGGTCAATCTGTTCATCACAGAAAGCTGCATGATGCTAGGGCTATCATTCCCCAGCATCCAGACCATCCGCAGTATGTGCATGGACAATGAGCGTCAACCACTTGCTGTCTTCCCTTATGCATCCAACGGGCTTCTCAAGAAGTTCTTGCATAAGTGCAAGATCCCAGGCGAGGGCCAGGGCACTCAGGTAGCCAGCACTGTTTCTGGCAGCCATGTCAGTTGTTGTGGTGTGAGTATGCTTGCTTGCTTGCGCTTTTGTTTCTTTCTCCTATTTTTAGCATTTATTTTCTTTGCCTAAAACAGAAGCACGGTTGTGGCGCTACCATGGGTTTTAATCTTTATTGTCTTCTGAGAAAACGTACCTAGACTGTTTGTTTAGCCTAACAGGTGAGTACAAAGTAGCCTCCTACCTTTTTACATGCAAGTCAAGTGTCAAATGTCAACGGATGATATGTGTAGATGATGGGTAACATGACAGTAGGATGGGGTGATATAAAATTATAATGGTTCTATACTGATACAGCGTATCTATTACTTTATGCAAGTTCGCATTAATAAAGTGTAGGGCCAGGGTCTTACAAGAAACAACTGGCATCACCATAAAACCGTGTCAACGAGAACTCGTTGCATATATTAGTGAAACTAACAATGTACAAGTGCTCCAAGATATGTTAGCCTTATTGTAGACAGTTGCTGTTACCCAAGCAATACCACTTCATATTTCGATGGTCTTGAAAATGCGAGAGCGGGAGGGAAGGCTTCAAAATCATAACTTTAATGTATATTTAGCTCATCCGACACCGTCAGACTGTCAGATGCTGCTTGTAGAATGGCATGAGCGTCTGTCCGTCAACAATTTGGGCACAAATCTAACCGGCTTAACATACATTGTTAATATTCTGGACATGGGGGCAATCCAAAAAAAACTGGGATGTCGAATCGGGGAATCAAGGTTCAAAGCTTAGAAAGGGGAAGGAAGGGCAAGTATCTCCCCTTAACTTGAGGTATAGGGGGAAATGCGTAATCGTGACACAAAATTAAACAGCTTGACCGTTGACATTGGGTATATAGTGTCCTGGTGTGAAAACCTATAATCGTTGCATGGCAAGGGCAGAGGAGCAAAGGACAGCGTTTAGACATTCTCTGAGGACATGGTCTAACGGACCAAGTGAAAAATGTTTTTGTGTCAGCAGTACCACCATTATATGGTTTTATTAAAAATACCATGAAATTTCCTTCCCAATTCTGCACGAAAAGCTGTCTGATGACCTCTTGACCGTCAAGAGGAGGGTTGAACAGCAATTTGTTAACCGTCAACAAAATAATGAAATGGTTTCGCTAATGGAGCCTATATGCTTGTGTGAATGTGTAAGGCTTTAATTTCATAGTTAAATTTTTGTGACAGTACAGTGGCTGCTATGTGCACTTTGGAACCAGTCAATGGATCCAGAAGTAATGGTGGCTGAGCAAGTTGGGGAGGTGGCCTGTTGTATAACCGCCGCACTTCAAAAACATCTATTTTCAGCGATGAGGGTTTTTTCTGTAGCTGCTGTGAACAGCTGTCTGCTTTATATATGTGTCTACTAACACAGGTTTGATTGTGCATGACTTACAAGCATCTGGTTTACTCTGTATTAGTTTACATACCTTTCATTTCTTGTGTTGTGGCACTTTTAAAATGTTTATTTCTTAATGTGTGACCTTTTTTGTCTGCAAGTAGAACTGTTGTTTCGAGCCACATTTTTGGTTCCGAAACTGTTAATGCCAATTATGCAAAGTATATGGGAACTTTTTAATTAATATACTCGTGGGCATTCGAATGATGTTTTAGTAGTTGTAGTTCTAGTGTTTGGTAGCTATTTTTTTTGAATGATTATTATGTTTGCAAAGATATGGATTTTAATAAAAATCAATTTTATTTAAACTTCTGAGTGCCGTAGGATATTGTGACATTGTGTGAGTTTGGTGGCAAATGTACTGCAGTGCTATAAGCCAGTTCGTAGTTAGCCAAGGGGTTGTGTGATGTCACAGGTCACCGGGTCATTTGTGACATAAATCGATGAAATCTCGTGTGCAGCGTGCACTCTCGGTTCAGTACGTATATGTACATGTATTCTGTGTACGTGTGCACACACGCACGCACGCACGCACGCACGCACGCACGC
>NW_014577078.1:115216-119547 GCF_000485595.1 Priapulus caudatus
ACTGTAAATATATTCTTAATGTTGTTTTATATATTTGACATTTTACCCCAATAATAAACACAGCAGGTGTGGCGCTGTTTATAATGTTTTCGCTATGCCGACTAACACAGCCTACTATTTACGTTCACGGTGTTACTGCGGGCGGCTGCCCCAGGGAGGAAATGTAAACTGAGTACGTAGTACTAGTACTAGCTAACTAGATAGGCAAATAGTTACGTTATTGATAGTTATAGTCTGCCTGCACTGCTGTGGTCTGTCTGCACCTAGCATAAAGTTTAGTTTTAATTAAAAAGTAATAAATCCTTATTCTAAAAAAGGCTATATGCGAGGGCATATTGTTAAAAGAATGGACGACATGAAGAGAACCTTAGACAGGTAATGAAATCGAGAATCTCACAAGGCTAACTAAAAGACTAGATGACCTAGCAATAGACAGTATGAAAGAATTGCTCATCTAGCAGGCAATATATTCTGCATTCATTTGAAGAACTAAAACGTGACTAGAAGAAGCCTCTAAAAAATAACGCAATCTCGAAAAATGAACAACAAGATCTAAAAGCAGCTGTTAGCACCCTAAAAAAAAGCAATAAAGATAATGACATGGCAATAGACGATTTGGAACAGTCATGCGACGTCGCCGACACCATAGAAATCTGCATAATTTTCCGCTACATTCAAAACGGAAATATTAAATTAGTGTAGTTAAAAGACGTCGCCGCACAACATGAAAATCAACCTAAACTGTATCAAGATATAAGCACAACACACAGTGCCACCTCCAAGGTCAGGAGCACCACAAAAAATAATGTAAAAATTACCAGGCGCCGACAACACGTAATGAAACATATTATCAAACCGTAAACATGTGGATCAGCTGAGGCAACTATATATTTACTACATCTAGAGCATAACATCTATATTATTAAACGAGCGCACTCTTTCTTATAAGCCTCGGCCGAGCCTACTATTTAACAAGTGCTGACTAGCTAAGCGAACAGAGGATTTAAGCCTATCTATGGACAAGACTCGTAGAATATTCATTAGGCAAGGACCAATGAAAGTGAAATTATAGAAAATTGTAACGAAAGCAAACGATAGACAAACTACCAACTCGCCGACCAATGTGTAGAATAAACTACATGTAAAATTTATTATAATTTGAAACCTCATATACGATGGCGGCCTCCTCTCCTTGCAGAAAATGTTTAAAGCCTGCAAGCCTAACCAATCTGCTATTTATGTAACGATATGTCAAATATGGTCTCACACAAAATGTTATAACTTTAACTAAGCAATCAATTTGAAATTTTGGGAACTTTGAATGAAACCATTTATTGCTACTCGTGCTATTGAAAAAAAAACCTTCGTTTTCAGAACATGATAATGCAAAAACCTATATGCAAACTATAGCGAGTGTAGCACCGGATTCAGGGGCCAGATTAGACCGTATTTGCCGTATTGCGAAATACGGTCTAGATTTCACAGCTGCCCTTTCGAAATTTTTGCCCGCTCACTGTGGGGTGGTGTGGCCCTTTTTGCGGCGATGTGCCTTAAATCTGGAAAAATACTGTTTAGCCTCAGCCCTTGAACCGGCCCTGCGGATTCGTACAGACACAGCTGTAGAGCGGGATAACTTGCGTGCGCGCTAAGTTACCCTTGCTTCGAAGGGGGGCTAACGTTGCGAAGCAGGCTAGCGCGTATTGAAGCGGGGATAGCGTGTAACACGCTGCAATAATTTAGCGCGTGTTAGACGCGCGTTCTTATGCCAACGCTAGTTTAGTACCATATCAAATTAGTAGTTTGTATGGGGTATACTAAGTCCACTTTCCTTTCTATTTCTTTACTTGACCAGATTAATTCTGCAAATGCCTTCCATACAGATGCTGACCTATTACGATCCTACAAAAATGATGACCGAAGACCCGCGACCATTATTTGAGATATCCAAGCAGTAAGTATCGTGAAACCTGAAAACCCTTCGAAAGTGAGGTTCTGAGGGACAAGCAAGCGACTTGTTTATACTACATGTAAATGCCACGTAGGTTTACAAAACAAATTTAACGTACCTCCTAGATTTTCTTGTCCAATTAAATACTGCTAAAATACTTGACTTAATTCCCAAGTTCTTGAAACTAAATTAGGATTCAATACGCCACTATACACATTTGATATGCCTGCATATATTCAATAGAAGGACTCCATTACTAACGAAGAGGAGTTGCCGGCAGATATATAAGAGCCATTATCTTAGTGTCTTTACGGCATGCTACTGTACATCATTGTCAGGAGTGCATGCTGAGCAGCTGTGGATCACATTATTAGGAAATTTCAATAAAACAATTACAGTTGCGTCATCTATCGACATCCAAACAATGATGTTCAGCCCTTCGAAACGCAAATGAACTAATATTCTCCAAACCTTTTAATAATTTTTCAGGTAATTATTATATTTGTGGTGATTTTAACAGATTTCTTGAAACAGGAATCCAAACAACCGTTCAGACAATTATAACAAACGTCTACCAACAATTATATTAACATGCTTTATTTCTTTTTTCGCTTTTTACTCTAACCAATATATGCCTCCAATTACTAAACCACTCGTATTACTCAATCATCTAAAAACCCGTATGACCATTTTTATACGAACATCTCAGCAATAACATTAGCGCCGGTATAATTACACATGAAATTTGGATCATTCACCTATTTTTCATTCTCGTGCAAGATACAGGGTTGATCGAAAAGAGAAAATTGTCATACGCTCAATGAAAAATTACTACCACCATATGTTTTGTGATAGCCTACAACACAACGGGATCTGGATTTAGTTAATTTTGAATTGTCAGAACTTAACTTAAGCTTCAACAAATTTATTGCTATATTTAAAAATAACCTGGACAAATATGCACCATTGCTAACTTTATCCAGAACTAAATCAAAATTCTACACTAGACCATAGATCACTGCGGGTCTACGGACTTCAATTAAAACTAAATCAAAATTATTTCATTCCCATTACTTAAAAGGTACTGAAGTTATGCGAAATTAATATAAGAAATACTGTAATAAGTTAACTCATGTAAAATAAATTTATAAAAAACAATACTACATTAAAGTACTAGCTCAGAATAAAAATAGTATGAGAAAAACATGTACTACAATTAACGAAATAATTAAGCTGAAAAATAAAGTTTCTGTTCATCCCGATACTTATCTACCTGATAACAATTCAATTACTAGTCCAAAGGCAGTTACTGACAAATTTAATAATTACTTGCAAGGTATTGGTACATCCATGTCCAACAAAATTAAAAAGATAGATACACCTTTTCAGAACTTTTTATCGAATCCAGTTACAAATTCCATCTTTTTGACTCGTATTGTAAATGAAGAAGTAATCTCTATTTTCAAAAGTATGAATAGCAAGCAGTAACGCTTTTGCCGTATTGTTTATACTTTGCTTTGTTAAAATTCTTGTACTAACTAACATTGAAAACGATAAATAAAACGGTTATATCTTATAATATGTATGTTTTTTGTAGACGAGCCTTCCATACGTGATGCGATAGTTACCAGGTCTACCAACACCAATGTCTTCTACATCGCGATGGGCTGTGCATTGGCACTCATAGTTGTCATAGCAACATTAGTAATAATATACTATATACGATCCAGGAAACATAATGACAGAGTAAGGTAAGTTGAACTAGCCAGGGATTTGCTGTTTGTAGAGCAGTATGTGCCCTTAAGCAAGGAAATACATGGCAGTGGTAACAAAAGCACGTCAACTTTTATAGTCTTAGAACAAGAGCCCGGGGTCATTTATCTGTTTGAAGTGACCATTTGTTTGGTGGCTATTTTTGGAAAGAGTATATACCTTAGTAGGGCTGACAACTTTCACGCATTCGGCGTGAGACTCATGCAATTGATGCTAATCTCACGCTCTCACTCCTGGTCTGCTAATTCTCATACGCGTACTCGTACGCGGTGCACATTACATACATGTGTATGTTTCAAAACTCATTTTAAGTATGCACCAGAATGCACAGTTTCAAGCTGAACCTGCAAAAGCTCCCTTGTGTGGGAGGGGCCCCTCCCACACCCTTGGGGTTAAGGTCAAAGGGTAAATATAAGGGATATGGGAGCAGCATTTGTAAGCTTATAAAAAAAACTTGGGCAAACTGTGGGCCATTAAAAAAGGCCAATGGTAGACTAGATCATGAAACAAGGTCAAATCATATACATGTACTCACATTTAAAAATTGAGGTCAAATCATATACATGTACTCACATTTAAAAATTGAGGTCAAATCATATACATGTACTCA
>NW_014577078.1:122953-129502 GCF_000485595.1 Priapulus caudatus
CTACGAAATATTTTGTCACAAATGACCTGACCCGGGAGAATTCGTGGCTAAGTTCGCGCATGCGCAGACTAACTACGAACTGGCTTATTCTGTAAATGTACAGATTGTCATTACAGCCATAGGCCTATATAGTTTCATGTAGGATTCATGTACATGGAGGTGCAAATGAAAACGTTCTCCACTTCTATTACTGTGCCATTTGTATATGACCTTATGCAATTCTCTGCATCTTTCACATGCTCAAGTAGTTATATATGTTTACATCTTGTTTTCAGAGTAAACTCTCTACACAAGAGCTAGTCCATATGGGTATACAAATTATACGGGGAGTGCAATACCTGCACAAAAAGAAGATCATTCATAAAGACCTTGCTACTAGGAACTGTGTGTAAGTATCTGTTAACTGAAGCTAAACCAATGGCATAGGGGATTAGTAGAAAGAATTGGTAAGAAAGGAAAAATCAAGTAGAATGTAAGTGAATGGGTTACTTTAATAGCATATATGTAATATGGACAGGTCATAGAATAGGGTGGTCCAGAAGGGAGAGACCCACAGACAAACATGCATGCATGCACAGATAGAAAGATAGACATATAAAAAGGGGATGGAAGGAAAAAGGGTAGGGAAGAAAATGAAGTAGGAAAAAGAAGAAACTTCGTTTCGATAGTTTTTTCCACTATGCCTTTAGTAATAGATCTTTGTGACTTGCTATGGCATTGCTATATTAAGGTAATAAAATCAATAATAAACTTTTATCCTAGGGTTGGTCAAGATCTGAATGTAAAAATCACCGAAAAAGCTCTCTCGCGGGACCTGTTTCCCAATGACTACCACTGCTTAGGTGACAACGAAAACAGGCCAGTGAAGTGGTTAGCCATCGAAAGCCTCATTGATAAGCGTTTTTCACCTGCTAGTGATGTGGTAAGATGGAAACAACTATGGTAGTCAAACTGATATTATCATACATTGCTTTTGTTACGAGAATTTTGCTTTGCATACTCTTTGTGGTAACTGAGAAATATCCAAGATGTGATTTTTACATGAAAATTAAAGATTTCTGTTGTCACATAATTAGGTGGTAGAACTTTTATTAAATTTTTTGACTTGAGCATAAAGATACATCTCAACTATACATAAAATGTGATTCATTTGATTCATTTGTGAATAAACGTTTACTCTTCATTAGAGCAATACCCATGCAAAAGCTTGAGTGTATCCTTAAATTTACACACTGCTCACGATATACCATATTTTAACCGCGCATTTGTTATGTTGACACTAATTCTTATTTATGTGCAAGTATCAGTTGTCTCTATGTAAAATATATATGGCGTGACATTTGTAGCCCAAACAATTTATCTTTATGTTTTTACAACACTGTCATAATGTATTTTAATTAACAGAAGACTTGTTGAGTTGACAATCTATTAGCATCATTTCTAAATTGATACATTTGCTAAAGGTTTCCAGAGTTACCAAAAATTGCATGCCACACTGTGATCTTATACATGTTAACCTCTGCAGTGGGCATTTGGTGTATTGCTGTGGGAGTTGATGACCCTTGGTCAGCAGCCATATCCTGATGTCGACCCGTTCGAGATGGCACAGTACCTCAGAGAGGGTTACAGGTTATCTCAGCCAATCAACTGTCCAGATGAACTGTAAGTCATGCTCTATACCACACCACACTTAGTAAGTTGCCACGAACATCGGTGAGTGATGTATTCTTGTCACTAATTTCTGTCAGTGCCACTTCCATTGGGCAAGTCGGTTCGTGGTTCAAGCAATTCCTGTGTAAAATGATGATCTCACATTTTCCAAACCGTTTTTATATTTTCTCAACCGTTCTGATACTTACTGGTACGCCTTGCATAACCCCAAGTTTATATAGTAAGTCATACTAGACTTACTAGACATAGACTTACATACTAGTACTTGTCATAAAAGACTCACACATCATTCTTTTCACCAATATAAGCACCGATCTGCATATCAAACGAGATGCATGTTTGCATAATTATTTTAATATCACCAGCATATGATTCTTGCTCCCATGAGTTGGCATTGACCGGCACTTCGTCTCTGCACTATGCTACCTTTCTCTATATGTCGAGATAGGGTACTAGTCTAGAGAAATTTATGTCATATAAACAAATGCACTTGTTTTGTGGCAGCAATTTCATATTTTATTTTCGGGAATCTCGAGAATGCAGGCGCTGCAAGTTTGCTGTTCGTTTGCTGTTTGTTTGTTGTTTTATAGCTTCTAGCAGCACAAACTCATAGTAATTTTCGTGCTGAAGTAATTTGTGCCCTAACAGGTGAAACCTAATTTGGCTACACATATTAATGCTGAGAGGGTCTATGTCCCCCAGGGTACTGCGGGAACGTACCCTGGTAGTATCTAATATGCCGGACCGTACCTCGTCTACTCCACTAACGAGTCTAGGGAGTCGCCTATGCCTACTCCCTAACCCTAACCCTAACCCTAACCCTAACCATATCAGATAGTTACCAGGGTACGTTCCGGCAGTACCCTGGGGGGACATAGACCCTATGAGCCATATTAATAGATCATTTTATTTGAGAGAGAATCATTTTAAATTTGTGCATATAACCATCGACCACCGTTGGTCAATGACAACTTTGTATTAAATTATTTTGTGTAATAACTTATTAGCGATACTACTCGTTACTTGCACATCTCTAATATGTTGTTGTGTAAACACATATATGACCCTGTTTCAGGTTTGCTGTCATGGCATGCTGCTGGGCTTTGTGTCCGGATGACCGTCCAAAGTTCACCCAGCTGCTCCAGTGTCTGCAAGACTTCTATGCACATTTAGGCAGATATATCTAATATGGCTTGATCCATATTATCTTGATATTATGCTGTTAGCGTGAACTGGTAGAAGCACTTACCGGGCAGTCGTAATTAACGCGCAGGAGGCTATCGTGATAGTGGCTAAATTTATTTCTTCGTTAGTCACTTGTCCGTCATAATGATTTACAGTTTTGCACCCTTCAGCATTGAATGCTGATGTATAAGAGGATAGCATATTATGTTGTGCATGTACGGATGCAGCCTTCTGTGCTACACCTCCCTTTGCAGAGGTTAAGAGTGAGCCATAACAAACCAACTTGTGCATGCATACTACAAGACACATCGATATGCCTTGGTCATGTTTTCGAGTAACTGGGTGTGTGGCCGTGGTTGCTCCCTCTGTTGCTGCCAACTTTTCGACTACACTCACAAACCTCCCATACAAGCTTACAGCTGAAGCTGGTGTTATTTGTAGTCAGGTGTGACAGCTGACAGAACTTATTAGCAGTGCTGACAATGCCTGGCTGTAAGTAAAGTAGATGAGAGCTTGCATGGTTTTGTGGCATCTGTTCAGCAAATACCTTGTGGTGCACTCCTTAAATGATTAGTGTATTTCAGCACCTGTGTGACTGTGAGTGTAGTTTTAAGGAGTGGGACTCTTGTCATTTAATGTGGCCTGTATTGTTTTAAAAATTGTGTGCTAAACGTCTTGGAAATCGTCGAGATGCACTAGTAACTGAAGGAAATGTTGACGATTGTTAGTCTGATCCTCTAGTGGAACACTCATCTGCCAGTAGTTTTTGCCAGCTAGATACAAGCCTAAAATATTTGTCGTAAGTAAATTAGTAGTAGTAATTGAATCAGCCTTTAGTAATCGAGACAATTGACTAATAACATCTAGACACGACACGCGGGATACAATATCTGTCACCGCAGATACAATACTGCCACCTGGCATTAGATGTGTTCTCTTGCCATAATTCTAATTTATTGTTACTAATGAAAGATTCTCTGATATCAGGCATTATCTTTAATTGTGAGTGTATTGTTAACAATAACTTTCAGACAAATTCACTAAAAGTTATGAACCTTAGCTAAGAATTAAAGTTAAGTAAAATAAAAACAAGGAAACCCTGCTTTTTATGATTTTATGCATTTAAATTAAATGATCAAAATTTGGGCAGGTAGACGCAGGTACAGCCTCAGTAATACTAATATATATATATATATATATATATATATATATATATATATACATATACATAGATAGATAGAAAGATATATAATATATATATCAAGAGTAGATAATAGGAGACTATTAGTGTTACTATATAGTATATGTATATTATATGTGCTTTATAGATATAACACCTATTTAGTATTGCTGAGGATGTACCTGTATGCTGCATGTAACTGTCCAAATTCCTATTTAAAAGTCGTTCCATTTTCTAAAGTCGTTATAGACAAAACATTCATTTATTAAAAATAATCACTGATGTTACAGCAACATTGATTATTAACAACTAAAGTTCTATCAGAAGAATGCGCCTAACATAGGCCGGCATCACCGTATACCTGGTAACATAACATCCAGTGAAGCACCCCGTCTTGATATTGTTATTTTACGTCGAGACTAACTAATTTATCTTAACTGGAAGGTGGCATTGCCAAAATTTCAATGTTTGCCGTATAATGATTATAAGGAGACAATAATTCAATACTCAATATCTGTTTTAGATAGTTGACATTTTTATTGATTGTAGTCTTTTAGGCTAATAATTGATGTATTTTTGCATATAGAGGTAACAGACATTAGATTAATATTAAATGTTATGCCTAATAGCTTAATACATTGCTAAGTATATCGAATTTTGCACCCTATAGAATCTTATAAAAACCAAACAGGGGTGATGCAAATGTAATTCGTAAGTTAATGGGTAAAGAGTCTACTCATTGTGAATGGTGCATGCAGTCAGTGTAAATTTAAAAATATATAATTTAGACAATTTAAATATCTGTAGGTACTCCGCGTAATATATTAACAAAGTTAATGCTGCGTCGAAGCATTTGTATATTGATTGAGCTGTCCCCTGCCTCGCAAGCAGTAGTCTGTGCTAGGCTATTGATCGAAAACTAATATTGTTATAGTGATACTATGAGTGCTATACAGTTGCAGAGTGTGTGTTCTCTATGTCAGTGTGCCGTGTGCTTGCACATCACATACAATGAAATTGGTGGATCTTGTGTATTATCGCCAATTTAATGCCATTATGACGAGTGTAAATTTCCGGGATTCTTTAGAAGTTAGGATTCGTTTCCATTACCAGTAACTTTTGCAGGACAACTAACAATTACCAAGATTCATATTGCTGTCCTGCTATAATACCTGTAAATATTTCTGATGTCCTTTGTAGATTAGTCATATGTGCTTCTCTTTTTTGAGTCATTTGTTGATAGGGTTCGTTTGCTTGCAAATGTTCAGTTGTGTACTAGTAAAAGTCAATTTACTGTATTTGTATATTCGCTGGAATTAACGCGCATGTGCATGCACGTATGCACGTTCACGTACATCGTGTACTGGCTAAAATGTCTTCCTAAATAACTCCACTACTTCTATAACTAGGTAGTTTGCTGTGCAAATATTCAGATCATGTGGCTGTACGTGTTTCCTGTATCTATCACATCCCGTATGCTGTAAAACGGTATTGTAATAACATGTAAGGTGCTTTTCTTAAATGTATAAAGTAGAGAGAACTGGTTGTCTTACCAAATGTGTATTATATAGTATTACATACTTGCAAATAATGGATAGGATAACCTTTTAAGTCTAATTTAAATTTATGAACTAGGTTTGTGCAAGAGACACTCGCATAGGAGGAAGATAAGTTTGACACGGGCAATTTTTTTTTTAATTACAATTTTGACCGTTTTTACTTTTTTGGAAATTGTTTAAGAAGTTTCAAAACAACTTCAAATGTGTTCATGTTCGTCTTGTTATAATATTGTTTCAGAAATTTAAAGGAAATTCACTAATCCTGTTCAAAAAGTTGACTTACTTCATCACACTGTCTACATTGTATAACTATTACTATTGTGAAATATATATAACTACTCATTTTATTATTGATTTTTGCGGTATTGATATTTGAGGTCTGAGGTTGAGGTTTGAGGTTTGAGGTATAACATTTTGAGATATTTGAGGTTTGAGGTATAACATTTGCTTCAGCCTTTTGCGGTCTGATGCGCAACTTCTGACGATTACGTCTCATTACTGTTCTTTCTTGGATGACAACCGCATATATAAACGAGATATGCATATATAGAACAGAAATACATTTAATGTAATATGGATTAATAATAATAACATGTATTAAAAACAAATTCGCGCGCCTGTGCGTGCGAGCGTGCGTGTACGGGTGCCTATGAAAACGCGTCTAGGCGCAGAAAGTACGGTGTTGATAGCGGAGCACCCAATACGAGAAATGCGTTGACAGAAACGCATCGCGGCTATGAGAGAACCTACGATAGCAGGAACTTGAGTATTCGCTATCACAGGGCTGCTTCCGGGGTGGGGGGGGGACTCCATATATATTGCATGGTAGGTATGTGCCGCGGGAGAGACCCCCCTTTTTCACCCTAAACTTCCGTTCCAGTGCATCGCATTTTTAACTAGACAGAGGGCACTCACGGAGAGTGCATACCTCCGCGAGCATGTAACATGTATGTG
>NW_014577078.1:129512-139083 GCF_000485595.1 Priapulus caudatus
CAGGGTACGTTCCGGTATACCGGACCGTACCCAGGGTACGTTCCGGCAGCACCTTGGGGGACATAGACCCTATGAGCAGTACTAGTAGTAGTACTAGTAGTAATATTTACGAAGCCCACCCCTGGGACACTCTCTACAAAATTAGGTTAGGTATGTGCCACTTGAGAGATGGAATTAGGAGGCTCCAGTACTAACATCACATCAAAATGGGGGTCTCGGGAACTAGGGTTTACTGGAAAGTATCAAGAGCGTATTAAGAAAGCCTTCTTAATACGCTCTTGAAAGTATGATGCTCCAGAACTGGGGCGTGAATAAAACCCGGACCTGGACCCAGAAAACCTGCATATATAACCGGACTGGAGTAGATTGGGTTAGGGTTAGGGTCCGGGTTTTATGCAGGTTTACCGGGTCCGGGTTTTATGCAGGTTTTCCGGGTCCGGGTCTGGGTCCGGGTCCGGGTTTTATTCACACAGTAACACCCCCAGAACTGGACATCTTGCGAAAGCGGAGGTTTCCAGAACATGATGCGGAAAAAAGTAGGACATATGCGCAGAGACGCGAAATATAAGGGGGTCTCCGATGCAGACATTTTGGTGTGAAAAGGGGGTCATAACTACGGCACATACCTACTAGATATAATAATGTAACCCAACAAGAGTAGCAAGAGTTGTTGCATTATAGTTGCTGCACGTGTATTGGTGATAACTAAAAGTCTGAACACGTACACTACACGGCCATCAAAATCCTACTTCTAGGTTTTGCGCAGTCGTCGTATGTGTGTGATCAAGTTTCTGCAGTAACACTGAGTATCGTTACACTATTAACAAATATACAATCGTAGAGCATGCATGGAAATATCTGTTGTGAACTTGTTAGCTAATTTTCAATTGTCTTAATCTTATTTGTTGCCACTTTTGAATTTCAGTCGGATGTTCTCAATACACATATCCGTACATCTAGAACTCTAACCTCGACAACCTGTTAAAAATGGGCATTATTGGAGCGCCAAGAGATCACTTCTTTGTGGATGGCAATGACCTCAATATACTAAATGATATTGCAAATAACTTAGAAGCCGTGGAACTGGATAATGGGCCTTTCGTGGGTGCCACCCCACGCCGGCGAGTTAAAGGAAGAGTTCGCGCCAAGTTGACTGGAGGAAGTAAAGCTAGCTTGTGTGATAGCAAAGCTATGGGCAATCGGAAAGGGCGCCGGTAGATATCAATATCATTTGAACTATGGTTATTTAACTTGTAATACATTGTGATCTGTAGGTTTGAGATGAGTTTGAAGCATTACTGTGTGATCCAAGATAGTCGGATAATATGAGATTACAAATATTTGTCTAAACATACAGTCGGTTCCAAGGGCTCTAAAATATTTTTGTTTAGATTATAAATGAAAACATAGTTACTTTAGTGAGGTCCTAGGAAGCTTGGAAACGTCTCACAGAGAATGCATGTAAAACAATTGCTCGATGGGTGGGTTTAGAAAGATGTAAAGTTTAATAGAAATGCAATTTGGTCATGCAGGTACAACAATACGATGTTTCTTCTGAATCTTGAGGAAATTGATGACGGTGATGTGAACATCTACGATTTCATATCTGGCCATATTTCTCCATTTGCTCAACTCATTGCCGAAAAAGAGAAGATGGAATCATGGAATGACTTCATCAACAGGTATATCAGCATATGTTAGCAAATAAAATGTATTAAGCTTTTGCAATTTTATGGATTCGAAATCTTTTGTCTGGGAATAGAAATACGTACAGCTCATGCAACACATTAATTACATTAATTCTCAGCACATTCCTCCAACACGCACTTGCACACGCACGCGCGCACGCAGCAGCACGCACGCACGCGCATGCATATGTATCTCCCAAATCTATTACTCTATTTTGTTTATACCACTCAGCTTCATATATTCCCATATGTTACATGTGGCTGATGTTGTTTTTTTTGCATGAGATGCATAAAATTCCCTTACTTCACACAGTTTTTCAAATCATTTACCTGACCAGCTTGGCCATTTCCCCCAGACTCCATTTTCCCAATGAGATAAACACTTGATATAACCACTAGATATGAACATTTGAAATGGTAATTAATCAGGCTTTTGACAACGTATTTCATTTGTTTGTTCAAAAACCTGTATGTCATGTAAATTTTTTAGACGAGAACAGATCCGAGAATTGCAGTAATTGACATAATTTCATTAAAGGTATGTCTGGAAGGGGTGGTGGTTGAGTCATGGGGCACCAGAACACTAGGGACATCTGTGCCGTTACACATGTGGTTTTGTGTAAGGCCCGGGCAAGAAAATACCCTCCAGCTATTATTTTTAGCTCAGCTGACGAAGTCAGATGCAGCTTGTAGAATCGCATAAATGTCTGTTCCGTCCGTCCATGCGACAACAGTTACGGCACAAATCTTAACCACGCGACGTACGATCTTGATATTTGGGACGTCGGGGGGGGGATCGTGAAAAGGACTCAGGATGTCGAATTTGGGGGTCAAGTGTCAAAGGTCAATATGTGTCAATGGAGGGGGAATATTTCCCCCTTAACTTAAGGTATAGGAGAAAATACGGAATTGCAGCACAAATCTCAACGGCTCGACCTACGCTCTTAATATTTGATGTATAGTGTGATGGGGAGGAAACCCATCCCAGCGCAAAATTGGAGGTCACAGGTCAAAGGGGGGAAAGGTGAGATATCAGACATTTTCTGAGGACCGAGTGCAAAACTTTTTTGTTTCAGCGCTGACCTACCATTTTTATCACTTTATTGAAAGGACCGTGAAATCTACTTTCCGCTGACGTGCGAAGAGTAAATGTCTGATAACCTTTTGACCCTCAAGAGGAGGGTTAAACATGGATTTGTTGACTGTTAACAAAGGACTGAACTGCTTTTGCTATTAGAGCCCCCACATTTCTGTGAGATACACTGGTCTAGTATCGAAGACTAATCTCTATGGAGCAAAATGTGTTAATTGAAGAAAAATGTGACCATTGATTTAAAGTTCTGTTAAGAGGCCCCGCTTTTTGCGATGCACATAATATCAAGAGCAGATAAAGAAGGTGATCAAGAGCAGATAACCTTCTTTATCTGCTCTTGATAATATAAATAAATTAAGTGTCAGTTTCCCTGGCAATACGAGAGCGGGTGGAGACAAAGGTTGTATGGAGAATATGGGTGGAGATGTGAGGTTAATTCATATATTCCTATTTTAACCAAATTCATCCTACGTACATTTCTTATAGTTTCACCCACCTTAGAAAGTGGCTAGGTGGTGTATTTTAATATTTTGCACATTGCATGAATATTTTACTGTACAATTTATGTGCTTGTATCAATCAGGTATAATAGTACCAAGAATAAACACATATGTTATTATCTACTCTTGATAGTATGATATTCCAATGTAGTATCATGCATTTTAAGCACAGTCACTAAAACTAAATAGCAGCACTAATCTATTAAATATGATTTGATATGCCTGACCTTTCTTTACCTTCTACATTTACTAAGGGTGGATCTTCAGATTTTTATTATTGTAAGATGAACTTTGATATCACAGCAGTGAGAATGAGCAACAGACTATACTGGAGAGTGGGTACTCGGATCATCACTTTCTCGGCAGTATTTCTCCAGTGAAACAAGAGGTAGGTGCAGTTATTAGACAGTACTGACGTTTATTTCAGTCTACAACATATACGTTACACAAGCCACGATAAAATAGAGTAGATCTTGACAGGATGAGAAAAGGGAAATAGAGATGGCTGATAATTTTCTGATTGTCACTGTAGGGCTCGGAACGCCTGGCATATACCGGGCAAGATTGCTTCAAGAGGCTTGACGGAAGCTTGCAGTTTATGGTGTTACGCAGACACTTTCCAACTGGTGAGTATATATCATGGGTGAATTCCTTTTGTAATAGGTTTAGATAACAAGCACAAATGGTTAATGGTGGGGATGTTACATACCTTGGCAGTGTGCTTTTGTTTGCTCGAATGCAGCTGGCTATTATCAATTATGCAAATTTCAATGTGCTAGATTCGAAGTGTACATGTGCATGTCGCAACGGGATATTGTACGTTGCTAGGTTGAACCCATTGTCTTAGTAAGAGAAACTTAGAGACAGAAGTGGATGTGACTAGGGCTTATGAACAGATAATGCAGGGCGTGCTTGTGGGTGGGTGAGATGGGGAAAATATAGCAAATTGCATCGGCCGATAAAAATTGCTCAAAATTCAAGAAAAAGTTTAAATTTTTGTTTGCCGATATTACGATTGTGAGATACTAGCGAGAAGTGCTTGAATATTCTTCCGTGTGTGCTAGGCATTTTGCAGGTAATGTTAAAACAAACCAATAAATTCAAACAGTAGCTCTGTCTATTGCTTCCTAATCACATTGGTTCAAAGACATAAACATGTCTTGAATTCGTGTGGCTGCACCTTAATTGAAACATTAATCATCCAAAATTTATTTGCCTGTCTCATGAAATAAATTTTGAAGTTAGCTTATAAACAACAACTTGAACTTTGTAATATGTGTGTAAATGACACCTTCTTTACAGTAGTTTAAAAATTGCAGATGCTATCATTTATTGCTAATTGTACAAACCACAAATGAAGAGAGGAGAATCCTAGCACATCACTCCCTGTACTCTAATCTTCACAATAGGGGTCTTTTCAGTAATTATGATGGTGTTGACAACCACCTTCGAACCACCAGTCTTCGAAACGAACGGGCAGCTTATGATCTCTTGTAGATTTTAGGACTGTGTTCTTGAGATGATCGGAGGTTTGCTGTAGAGCACTATAGTAAAGCAGGTGTGTCGTCAATTTCTGCATTCGATGATGGGGCAACATCTTTCATGTTGAGTTGGGCCAGAGCAATATTGCCTTTGTTCGAGCCATCTGTTGCTGTTCAATTACAAATAGATTTAAATATGAGACAGTTCATGTGTGACCCTGTATTATCCAGAATAGGCAATCCACATACTTCCTTTCCAGCTGGAAATGTTAAGTGGTTTCAGATTGAAAGGTGTAGAAAGTTTGTTGGTATGACATGCATGCACAGTATCTCCAACAGCAAACTTAGACATCTCTGCATGTTTTCTGGATGTCATCGTTGTCTTGGCACACAGTGTCTGCATGTCCGACACTGACTGGCATATATCCGGAATTGTGATACTCATCTTTCTCCGCAGAAGATTTCAGCAGACGAAACTACTGTGGTGGCGTGGGTGGTTGCTCTGTGCTGATGAAGGAAACTAGAGTTGTTGCTTCGTCCTGTTTCCAACGTGGTGCACGGGTGCTTTTCGTCGAAGGTGCCATAAAGCGTTCCGCTTCACCATTGCCTTGTGGGCAAAGTGCAGTGAAATCCAATATTTTGTTAGTTACAGAGTTTGTGAGGTAGTCACTGTCAACTGGGGCACCATTGTCATACTTCATCATCACAGGAACACCATGGCAAGCAAGTATAGAATATAGTTTGGGTATGATTGTCTTTGCTAACATAGTGGCAATAATTCTAGGAACCGGCTGTCAACTATTATAACTGGGAGTAGATCGCTCATTGGCAGCAGTCCTAAAAGTCACCAGATACTTCTCTCCATGCTGCTGTAGGTAACTCATTGCTGCAGCCTAGCTTTGGCTTGTGTCTAGTACTTGTGCAAGCTTTGCAGGCATACTGTTATTAGCTAGTTGGTCAGTTCCAGTGAACTGTACTTTTTCCAAAAGGGACCATTTAGTGTGTACGATGCATTGGCAACCTACAGCCGCATGATTTGTCGCTTGCTGGTGGAGTGAAGCAGGCAGTACTAGATGCATTCCTCGTAGTATTATGCTGTCAGAGCTGGTCAGTTTACATTTGACCTTTCCGTAAGAGGTCACTGCATGATGGTTTATGCCAAATGCCCATCCTGATCATAGTAGTGATGAGGTCACTCACTTACTAGCGAATCTGTCTTAGTCGCATTGCGGATCTTATTCACAGTCGAAAGCGTTTGCTACTGCGTTGGAGAGAACGTAATTGCATAGTTTTCCACTCGGTCTTTGGTTGGCTGTCTGGTAGGCGCCAACTTTTGCACTCTGCTTGGTTGTTGTCTTCTTTACCAGAGCGGTAGCAGAGGACCCACTCGTACAGCATTAGGTGCAGTCTCCAACGTGAAATTCGGGTAGAGGCAGGGGGCTAGCTCTTAAATATTCCTAGCAGTGGCTTTGGTTTTCATTACATAGAGGAATACGAGATGGAAATACTCAGCTACCCATACGACAGCAAGCATTTCTCTTTCAGTTTAGGAGACTGGTCCTGGACATCACTTAGGGCATGGCTGGTGTAACTGACAGTCTGGTTGTCCTGGCACAGTATTGCTCTTACACTGATTGAACTAGTAACTACTATGTATATATAATATATGTATTATATATATATCAAGAGTGGATAAAAGAGATCTCTTTTATCCACTCTTGATATATATATATATATATGTGTGTGTGTGTGTGTATTTTTTACTCCAAAGTTTGTGACAATGAAAGCCTAGCACAGATATCGTACCTATCGTAACCCACACACTCTCTCTGTTTTGCTTTCTTAGCGGTAATTAGGTCACCCACTGTTTTTGCCTCTGACTTCAAGCCAATCAATGCCGTATATTGACGGCAACCTCACCTGGTAACCCATGCCTCATATAACTGACTCCCTGTCTCTTGCCTGGCAACCAATGCCTTATGGCCACAACACATTACTCACCATGTAAAATATATGCGTTACGTAGCAAATACCCTGTTTCTCATAAGGCAACTCATTCCTTATATCCACCATGTACGAATCTCACCGGACGACTCGCGTATCTGACACCCTGTCTCTAACCTGCCAGTCTATGCCTTTGTTTTACGACTCATAGTGTCTCACGTGGAGACTCATATCTTAGGAAGCTCACACACAGTCTCATTGGGGTCAGCCCTATAGACCGAAGGTCCGATAGACCGAATATTGCAAAGGGTTAGGGTTAGAGTTAGGGTTAGGGTTAGGGTTAGGGCATATATATAGTGGCATCATATGATTTATAGTGGCATCGGTGGATGTGCGGCATATTCATGTTCGAATACGGCATCAGTGGATGTCCGGATGCGTAGCCTGGAGGCTAGGCGACCGATTCCGGACGTGTAGCCACTGCGTATTCGAATAAACCTTTGGTCTATCGGGCCTTCAGTCTATCGGACCTTCGGTCTATAGGGCTGTAACCGTCTCATCTGATGACCATCACCTTATGTCAATGCCAGCACTCCACTCCCACCGACCAGCAGCTCTCGACTACGAATACATGGTACTCGTTCGCCAAAAAAGAAACCTTGCACCCACACATGACTGACTACTACCTACTGCCCACGTGTATCACGTGTCGCATGATGTAATTGCCTGACACACTGAAGTATATACATAAACTAACCTTGTTCGTTATTAGGTCTGGTATCAGACATTGTCGTGGTTGCAGTTGTGGCTGTATCATAATCTGATTGTTCAATGTATTTTATAGTTTTTATTACTGATTATTCACAGGTATGCTGGCACATCTGGAGCAAGAGGTGACCTCGTTCTTTTCCTGCTGCTCTGATCTAGTGATGGTGATAACACTTGGCAGCAGCTTTGAGCGATACGTGCTACATGCAATCTGCCAGTTCCTTAAACTGCGCTCGCATAGCCATGACAGCAGCAAAGGCAAGCGGGAAACGCACATAGAGAATCCTCATCGTCAATTTTTGGTTCCGCCCATGTCTTTACAAGCCTACATCATACGTCACGGTAGTGAAAGACGGTCACCAAAATGATTTTGCTGTTTGTATCATATACATAGACAGAAAAATACTCGTTTGTGTACTTTGTATTCTAGATATAATATTATTTAGATGCAGTGTTTTACCATGTACAGGATGCCCTTGCGGTGTCCTTCTGACTGTTAGCCTAATTAGTCTATTTGACATTCGTATGTAGTCAATACCCAACCTAGAAATATTCTTTCCTATGAAGTTTTTTTGCTGATTTGTACTCATATGGGGTCCTAAAACAAATTCAGCTTGGTTGCCCAAATGGCAACTTTGGGCAACTCTAGTAATTTGCATAAATCCAAAATGGCCGCTGGACGGCATCTTCAAAATTGAACTTTTTAACCACTTGACCTAAAATGATGTGTAATGCATCTTTTATATGGGTTTTAGGTGCGTAGAATCCATTTCTGACGTTATTTTTTTGATTCAAGGTCAGGGTCAGAAGCTAAACTAAAGTCAAGTCAAGGTCAAATTTTACCTTTCAGCAATGAACAATGAATGGAAATTCAATGATCGAAATAATAGGTGGAGTAGGGACGTTGCCATGCGTTGTAATGGTGTGCATGATTTAGCTGCAGCTGAGGCACAGTATCATATTCGTTGTTATGAATGAATTCAGAAAATCCTGTGCATGCTGACTAGGGGTGTAACGATATACCGTATATCGTATATTGCATATTATTTTGAAAACTCGATATAGTCGCGACACATTCCGGATATCGATATTTTCACGATACGGTGGTATAACAAGAAATAAATTACTTGACACTTGCCTTTATGTCTATATTGTTAATGGGCTCGAAAATTATACACTGGCGGTGTATATATTACGAAGCACAATGCCTACACGACGCATACAGTATTACTGGTAAGCGACCACTGCATGGAGCACTGCGCGGTACTCCTGCGCGGGAAGAGTGGGGCAGACGTGTGAGCGAGGCAGAGAGCACGGCAACCAGGGATCTATATATTAGCGTATGCTCACCTGAGTGCCCCCGCGCGCGCGCGATACAAGCGAAAGCGAGCACCCACTGTTTCAGTTTCAGTTTCAGTTTCAGTATCCAATATTAGCCAATTAGGCAGCAGGGGTATTGTGTATTCCAGCCACGGAGTGCCTTCCGAGAGGGTATTCATTACAGCGGGTGACATTGTTACGGCACAGAGGGCTGCACTGTCAGCGGAAAAACATTGCCGTGCTCCTGTTTCTCAAGAAAACACAGAGAAATTGAAATCATCAATATACTACATATTATGATGAATATTAAAACATCAAATGTGTTACTAATACATGCATGGTATATCACTTCCAAATGGTCCATACCTATGTGTCCCGATCCGTATATTGTCCGTCAGTCAGGTACCTATGTGTCCGCCTACCTATGTTTCCGGTACCTATGTGTCCCGGTACCTATGTGTCACGGTACCTATGTGTCCAATACCCAGGTACCTATGTTTCCGCGTACTCATGTTCCCCATATTTAAAAGGGGGTACTATTTAAAGTCATGAGAGAATAATTGCTTGCTTGCTTGCGTGATACAATGTATACATCACGTTTATGTACATGTATCACTGACCTGAGCCCACCTTGATTACTTCATCGGCCACGCTTTCTTATATGCTTATACCATAGATATATACAACACATATATGTGTTGTATATATCTATGTTATACCAATGCGAATTTCGCATGTGTGTCCCCCCGCTTAATGCAAAAATTGTGAACTGAACTG
>NW_014577078.1:143399-150902 GCF_000485595.1 Priapulus caudatus
CAAAACCTTATATTTTCTCAATCCTTATGATAAGACTCAAAAAATGTTGGGTAACACCTCCAGGTCAAGTTCTGTACAGCCCATTATGTGATTTTCGGTTAGGCACCAAAGTGACAAAATGACAATATTGAAGTTTCAAAGCATAAGTCTTTATTAAGCAAGCATAAACTTTCAAATTGCACTGAATTACATTGAATAAGTATTACTAACAACTTTCTGCAGTAAACTTGTTGCCATAAACTTTGTTTCATGGTGCGAAATGGCTACATGGCTATCACAAAAATCACGTTCACTTTAAAAGTAGCGCTAAGTATAATTGCTTCTCACTCGCCCAATATTGTAGCTAGAGCTACCACAATTGGTAAAAACTCCTTATTAAGTGTTCTAAGTGACCCAAGCTTCATAATGATGCCCCGGGGCTCTATATGATACATAGGGGGGCTGTTGTAATGCAGGGTCAACCCTACCCCCAAATAGCAGCCTTTTGCGAATTTTGTCAAATGATGATAACTCCTTAAGTAAGTGACCTAGGAAGTTGATTTTTGTGGCTATACATATAGGTTTTTGACACCAAGGAATTGATTGACACTATTATTATACATTTTGGAGTTCATCTAATTATAGGAAGTATAAGATGTCTGCCAAAAGCAATAATTAAGACATGAATTGTCCCATAGAAAGATGATTGAAGGATATACATGAATCATACAACTGTACAGGTGGACGCTTTCGTAAAAAAATAATGCCTAGGTATAAACTAGTCTAAAATATTCCTTGTTACTATACTCAATTATAAGTAAATACAATGTATCTACCCTATCTGAACTTCAGCTGCAATGGCAGAGGTTACGCATGCTAGACAACCTACCAGAACCCAGCCTAATCCTATCAAACAATTGGGTTTTTACAAGCATGTGGCAATGTTTTCCTGCACCGACAAAATTTACCACATTTCAGCCCAGCATTTCCACATGGGTAAGTAGACCTTGTACACTTAATTAGCACATGAACAGGAGACTGACCAATGAGGCTCGAGGGCTCGATGTGGCACTCCAATGCATGGCTGATTGTGTAGGCATTGTAGAATACACACGATATGAGGCAGGAGTCCCTGACTAGTCGGAGGTAGACTGTGGAGAGAACCCTCTTTGCTGAAGTGGAAAACCTCTGCTCGATATTCAGAGAAACATTTAGCATTGCTACCTCTTTTCAGCACCTTCACTAGGTAATGCTCGGTGTTGTGGGTCATGGCCGGAGAGAGGGTTGGTGATTCCCCGAAGTGTTTCAGAAACTTTTCAGGCTCTGCCTTTAGAGCTGTCTTCTTTGTACCAACTATGCTGGTTATGTCACACCCTGTAAGACTGTGTATAGCCGGCAGAAATAGGCATATATACTGCACAGGGCCGATTTCCCAGGTGCTGGAACAGGGTATGAAGGGGTATATATCGAGTTGGATCTCCCATCCCAGCTCGCACTCACAGCTGCTAAAGGTTGTGTTGGTGACAGACCGGCATGTGGTAGAACAGAGCAACAATGACATCAGTATTGTTGGAGATTACAACACACTACATACATTGTGTCTTGCATTGAGAGAGTCCAAGACGTGGAGTATTCAGAGGTCAGCTTCTTCAAATGGCGATTTAATGTGTGGGGCAATGCTTTTTCCTGGCCTTGATGGACCATGGTGCACTCCAATCCTCGTCTTCTTTGCTCACTTGTCTAAGTGCAGTAGGATGTTGTAATGTTTCGGAAGTATTTGAATGAAGATGGCAGTAGATTAGCTTCTCAAGAAGAAGCTTATTCACGTTTGAAGGCCAGAATCTCCATCTCTTTTGGTAGAGGTGTCCCTGGTTCAATTGAACTGTACTTGATTGGCACAGTTTCAGTGCGCCTCTCTCTCGCTATCCGTCACTGAGGGTTTATCTGAGTACATGTCGAACACCTAGTCACATCGCCCGAACTGATTTTATACATCCGAATTGGATACCAATGCTAAGAGGAGATCCTTGAAGCTGGAGAGGCTAGTCACACGAACCTTACGGCTATTATGTCTATGACAAATGAAGCGTTCTTCCGATGGCTATAGTCATAGACATCAGGTTTGAGATTAGTCTCCAACTCCTTAATCAACAGGCTCTTCCCTGGGCTGATCGTCACCCCGTCCTCATTGAACAGGAGAAGTGAAAGTGCAACATCATATTTCAAGAGGTCCTTGGTGGTGAGGCCACGATCACGGGCAATTTCAATCGTTCTCCCTACACCATTCATCTCCTTCGCTGCTTTCTTAGTGGTCTTCTGTGGCTTGTATCGATTTGTTTTCATTGTTTTCAGGTTCGATCGATGAATGCTTTCACTAAGTCTTGTGGTTTTGTGTACGAACCTTTTGAGTCGAAATGTCAAGTACTTCTCTTCTCCTCTTGCGAAGGCACTCAGTATGTCATTTTTGATATATTTTAATTTGCCATGATCTCCTTTGTCACGAAATTATGCAGCATGGCGGAAGCCTTTAGATACACGGGGAAGCCCTTAATTATCTTTAATGAAATGTACCATTGCCTGGATATTGGACTCTTTGCGAACTGTAGTAGCTTGGGATGACTCGCGGTGGTTAAAGGACTCGTGTGTTCTCTCCATCACATCAGCATATCTCCGATGCAGATTCTCTACGGCCATCATTTCATGGTAGATGAACTCCCATTGAGCAACATACTTCTTCTGCTTGGCATGCCCGATGATTCCGTCACTGCATTTAGATGATAGATTTATACTTTGCTCAAGCTTTTGGCCACCACCGACTGTAGTGATGCGGCCGGGTTTCTCCTTGGTGGAAAAGTTCCCATTTGAGAAGTTCTCATAGATTGGTGGTGCAGTTTGAGGTAAACGCCGCATGTCTTCCAGGTAGACAGAGCACCTGCGAAGATAGTTGGTCGAGTCAGAGGCGGCGAATAGGTAGAGAGCATGTTGCACGGCATCAATATGAAGTTCCCGTATCCCCTCACGATCTGCTCTCAACAGATCATGCACCACAGCCATCGTGCGGAGGAACTGAGCCCAGAATCGGAAGTTCTCATTCGCAGCAGACCGTGTTGCAATGAATGTATTCAGATCTTCGAATAACTTGCTGGATGCAGTTGCAGTAAACCTGGCCATCAACTTCTGACTGTCAGTGACGTTCTTCTTCGTAACACTTGATTTGAGGTCTGTCAGGATAGCAAGCTCTGGTGCATGTGGCTCAACACCTCTCTCGGCAAGGAATTCTTTGCAGAATAGATGCTGACACATTTCAGCAAGGAGTTGCATGCCTTCAAGACAGAGGCTGTAGTGTCCTCCATTGAGAACTGCGTTCTGAATAATGGTTGGACGAAAGACAACGGCCTGTAGACAGGTCATGTCGGCTCCACTTGGCTTTCCAATGCACTTCAACACAATTTTCACCAGTGAAATGTCCCCAGCCATGGGGCTAGAGTGCTGAATTCCTGTGGTCTCATCAATTGAATTTCCTTGACGATACAGTATACCCCTTCGTCACAATATATCGGGATTTCTGTTTGAACCAGCTGTGAAAGATATCTTATACTTCCTTTAATTAGGTGAACTTTAAAATGTATAATAATAGTGTCAATCCATTCCTTGGTGTCAAAAACCTATATGTAGCCACAAAAATCAACTTCCTAGGTCACTTACTTAAGGAGATCATCATTTGACAAAATTCGCAAAAGGCTGCTATTTGGGGGTAGGGTTGACCCTGCATTACAACAGCCCCCCCCCTATGCATCATATAGAGCCCGGGGGCATCATTATGAAGCTTGGGTCACTTAGAACACTTAATAAGGAAAGTTTTGGCCAATTTTGGTACCTCTAGCTACAATATTGGGCGAGTGAGACGCAATCATACTTAGAGCTACCTTCAACGTGAACGCGATGTTTGGCTATTTTTTGGCTAAAATTGAGCAAAATGTAGCCATTTCGCACGATGAAACAACGTTTATGGCAACAAATCATGCTAGAAGGTTGTTAGTAATACTTATTCGATGTAATTTAGTGCAATTAGAAAGTTTATGCTTACTTAATAAAGACTTATGCTCTGAAACTTCAATATTGTCATTTTTGCACTTTGGCGCCTAACCGAAAATCACATAACTGTACATCACTGTAGAAAAAAACGTACTTGACCTGGAGGTGTTACCCAAACTTTTTTTGAGTCTTACCATAAGGCATGAGAAAATATAAGGTTTTGCTCTAAACGAGTCATATACACGACCCCCCCCCCGAGCCAGGAGTATCCCGTTAATATCACGAAGCAACACTTGGCTTGGTACTGGCCCGAGTACCAAGCTACTCTTGTATACGCTGACTACGCTACATTATGGGGCGCATGTTACATATTGTCACCGAGACAATAGGCTACATTTGGTGGTATACTTTGGTGGTTCTAAATATGTTGGTATTCTTGAATGTATGTAAATGTTATTGACTCAATTAAAATACATTAACCAGTGTGTAATGAGTGCATTGTCAATACAGTTATCTGTTTTATAGTTACGTGTGATTAGTTTAATTAATTAACACGCTATTTAGTGATACTGAATAGGATGAAGACAGCAGCGTCTCTAGGCACTACTATGGTTGGGAGCCCGGTTTATAGATGTAAACATCATAAGCAGAAGCATAGATAAAGAATAGAGAAAGATAAGATATAGCCAACTCAACTCTGCAACATCACCCATTGATTGGAAAAGCTTCAGCCGGTTTCAACGGTAAACTGGCCACTGATACTAGGAGAAAATGTAATATTTGACGTCTGTATTATGTCTATTTATTAGACAATTCGAGCGTATACTAAGTTGGCCAACTTGGTTCCTTCTCGATAGAACTAGCGAATCGTCGAATATCTAGCTACTAGAAAAAGCAATGATGACGTTTACAAACAACCCTTCCCCAAGACCTCATCATGAGAGTGGAGCAGACATGCGAAGCTGTTGGCCTATATCTCAACGACACCAAGACAAAATATATGCATATTAATCCATTTTCACAAGGCCAAATCACTTCTCTACGCGGATTGCCAATAGAACTTGTAACGGAATATCTTGTGGGGTACACACAAACTGATCATGATATGAAAGTACGGATAGCTCAAGCATGGAGCGCTATAAACTCGATGTCCAAAATCTTGAAAGCTCCAAATGTGGAAGCAACAAAGCTACTACTCGGTGGAGCAGACTCGCGGTCACTCACAAAATCGCTCGATGGAAAATACACTAAGATCTTACGCGCTATATACAATATATCCTGGAAGTCACACACAACCAACCGATCGAGTATATTGTATTGGAAACTGCCACGATTTTTCTACAGTCGTCGAAAGTGGACGGTCATTGCCACTCATTGGTGGGTCACGTTTCCCGTCACGAAGAGCCCGCATCGAATTTACTGCTGTGGTCGCCAGATTCTAGGCGCCGTGTTGGCCGTCCCAATATTACCCTGAAATCCCTACTAGTTGAAGACACTGGGCTCGAACCAGTCGAAATGGAAGTGGCGATGCAAGATGGATGCTCGTGGAGGAAAAACTTTGTCTACGCTTCACTGACCGCTATGGGAGTCGGATGAATAAATGAAAAATTAACTAAGGTGGAATTTGGTGCATTTTCATGCTACCGTATTTTCAATTTGTGTCGAGTTGTGTTGTCATTATTTGTACCTATGTTTTCTCTTGGTTCCTGTAGTCTATGAAGGTCTATGCTACGCAAAACTATATTTTACATTTGTAAATGATTTAGTAGACAAATTGATGGTAGACAAAATGGGACATGGGGTAGATTTTTAGTGTAGACGAATTGGGGGTAGGCGAAATGGGTGTATACCAACTAGGGGGTTTGCTATAGACGAAATGGGAATTTCGCAGTAGGCGAAATGGGAGTAGGCCAACCGGACATAAATCATGGTAGCATATGGTTCGTCGGAATGTTATCTATCAGGAGTGAATAATAGAGATTCTTCTATTCTAGAGAATCTCTATTATTCACTCCTGATACTATTTCGCATAGTGAATGCCTATAGTGTATTGTAATTGCTGTAGATATGAATATGCGCAGTTATTAAAAATTAGAAGGCTAGTGGGTAGTGGATGTGTTTACGAGTAGGGGTTTTATCGTAGCGTGAACATCTTGCTGCACCACGAAACCTAGTATATTTATTTTGCATGCCTTTAATATTATCTCAATGAAAAGCAGCAACATGGATAACAATCAAGATTACAAGTTACCGGGTTTTAAATACCGTAAGTGCAATCAGTGTATAGCACATGCCAACTTGAGCAAATTAATAGCGAATTTATAGCCCACCTATCGTACAATCGTTCATTACGATCGTGTATCACTCTCAGAGCACCCTGATAAATAGGACGTGTTATAATACGATTTTGCTGTCCTAATATTTGAAAAAAGTCATATTGGTCTATCTGCGGTTCAGCTACATACATATATACGCGCATGCCTGTTTCTCGCTAATCATAAGTTGGTGAGATCTGTAGCTATTTATGTATGTGTGAAATACATCGTTAGCTACCATCTCTAACGATACGCGCGTCTACCCCCGGGGAGGGGGGGCACTCACTCCACATTATGGTAGGTATGTCACGTATGTGCCACTGCGAAGTCAAAAATGATGGGCTCTGGAACTAACTCAGACCTGAAAATGGAGGTCTCTGGAACTAATGTTTGTTGAATGTGGGATGCTCTGGAACTGGCTATGTTAGAAAATGGGGGTCTCCGGAACTAGCATTTCGTTGAAATGCAATGCTATGGAACTGGACACGTTTAAAAGAGGGGGTCTCCGGAACTGTGGGGGAACTGTGGTTTGCTTCTATCACAATCTATGCTGTAGCATTTGAACCAATAATTGTTGCATTATGTACAGGAGAGAAAAACATGACCCAGACAGAGCTGAACGCACGCATACACACACACGCGCGCGCGGAACAGAAATGTTAAAAACGAGGGTCTCCGGAACGGCAAGAATGTAAACTTGTGATGCTCTGGAACGAGATATTCTTAAAAATGCGATGCACTGGAACGGATGTTTAGGGTGAAAAAAAGGGGGGGGGGTCTCTCCCGCGGCACATACCTACCATGCAATATATATGGAGTGCCCCCCCCCGGGGTCTACCAGCTCTAACGATATGCTTGTCTATCGGCTCTACCGATACGCGCGTCCCTATGGCAGGCGAGGTGGGACATAAATGGTATTTAGTGACAGTCACATATTCGAATTAATGTCTATCATATATTCTATTTAGTGATAGTCATTAAATCAACCAATCAGATACAACTTATTTTTTCTCAGCCAATCATAGGCATGGAATTATTGACAAACACTAAATGATTTAATGATAGACACTAAATCATTTAGTGTCTGTCATTAAATCCCCGTTGCTACTAACCTGTATAATACCAGTCGTCATGTTACGTTTGACTGCGTTCGCTACACTGACGCCTGTAAGCG
>NW_014577078.1:152426-168573 GCF_000485595.1 Priapulus caudatus
ATATAATAATGAATTATAACATCGAAGTTGGATATATAATACGGCCAAGATAGTATGAAAGTGTAATTCATACGATTCGATCTGAAATTTCTGTAATTATTGGAATATATGACCGATTTAAACAGTAACAGCACCAATATTTTATAAATATTTATTTTAGCAGCACAACATATATTAAATCACACTATCTGTAGTTAGATGACAGAGAAACGAAATAAAATGGTCACATAAAATGGTCAGAAACCATATTTCCAGCCATTTGAAATTCGAAGGGTACTTCTCTTTGAGACACAAATATGCGTATATGGCAGGGGAGAAAGCGGTGCATTTAAACTAAAACAACTGCACGTGTTAAATGGAATTACACAAATGCGGATTCCCCACCACCTGCCAGGAATGCAAACTCATTGACTTAGCACGTGGCTGTGAGACACCACAAAAGAGATGTCTAAATAAAAAAGTCATGGTAAATAAACACGAAATGTATTTACTACCAGTCGTGTTGCTTTACTTCCCTTCGCCTATTATTCCCGATAACTTCCTGTAAATGCCGTTCCTATGCTCCTCTGCAACACGAGTACACAGCACGCACGCCGCTGTGCACAAACAACATTAATAAAGAGCTGTTTGTTTGTTGTTGTTATGTTTGTTCTTGTCGTGAAATACTCTTTATTCTTGTTGTTTGTGCACAGCGGCGTGCGTGCGGTGTTCTCATGTGTTGTAGAGGAGCTTATCTTATTTATATGACCAGATTATGGTGAATATAAGATAAAGGTTGAAAACAGTGCTTAGCAGTAACTATATATAACATACAATTTCATATTATTAGGTCAGCAAGTTTATCCTATGCATTACCATGAAAAATCGGCCATTGCTGTAAAATAAACTATGTAGTGTCAAAACCCAAAATCATCACAAATAGGCTAGTAAGGGTTACTAACACGCACAGAATCACAACAACACTCACCTACATAATAGCATAATGCACAGGTTTATTTAATCACTATGGACACTAGTTGTTCCAGTCTCATGATGAGGTATATTACATCGGACAATCTCGTAACACTAATAAATGTTATGTAATTACCAAAACGTTACATCAAAATATATCTGGAGATTAACAAGACTTCATGTAGCAGATATGGTAATATGACATCAGCTGTGGTGGTTGCATCCGCAGATCCAAGGGTCAAGAAGCCATCCACCTTTCGTGACTATATGTCAATGTTCTCAAGTGTGGCAAACACTTTCCCCAGTTGAAATAGTCACGAATTAATACGAATATAGATTAAAAGGGGTAACACACACACACTTTGGACGGACTTGCCCTCACACAATTCTTAGATCTGCCTATCACGTGGGTAGACATATACAAACAAAACAATATATCTATGCAGCTGCAAAACTTCATTGTATATATATCCTGTTAAACCCATCCTTTGTCAAATAGTTAGACATAAAAACCGCATCTGCTCAGCTGTTAGACCATGCACCTGCTCTAAACTTCAAACTGTTTGCTGACGTTAAGATAAGCTGCCCTTCATTTTCATTTTCCTCTCCTTTTCTGTATTCTCTGTAGGCCATTGTACAAGGTCAGCCAAGCCATACGCAACCGAGATATTTACAATTACTAGAAATGTTCATAACATAAACTGTATTCAGCCACAACTCACACCACAAAAACACTTATACAAGTGCTATTCATTATCATGACCACCAAATCTTAAGTGGGGTTCTGTCACTAGACACTCGTATAAATTTTACGATATAATTTCGACATATACATATTCGCAACATATTACATGGAATGTTACTATGTGGTCTGATATGGAAACAAAATAATTGACAGTTAAAGACGGTCACAACAGAGATATTTACATTTACACGACACTGACATTCTTACAGTGCATAACAACAAAGGCACTGAAATACATCATCATAAGTGGAATGTGAAAGATGTACACTCATATGAATTTGTTTCTCACAACCCACCCTTCATACGAAACTCAAATCGCTGCAATCAATTTGCAAACACCTAAAGCTCACACGTATGCCATATAGTCTTCGACATCATTCTAGACATTATAGACGGATTTTATGAATCGAAATCAACCTAGAAATGTCATATACCAACACAATTCATAAACTTGTACTGCACAAACGCACAATACGCGTACGCAACAACAGGTCTTACTCTATGTCTACATATTCCTACCCTATATAGAACCGTATAAACCTCATTAATATCAACAGTAAAAAGCAAGAGACCAACAGAATCCACACGCACGCGCACGCACGGACGCACGCACGCACGCACACACATACATGTGAATGCCACTATTACGTTTAATGTGGCATTTCAAAATATTGGAAAATTGTCACTAGGAGCCAGTCTAGGACATATATAGTTTTGGTCGACGATGCCTACAACATCTGACAAGTGAGCACTACCAGTCTAACTAGATAATAAGGCTGAAGCAGCAATTCTTGACTGCAACTGTTAGACAGGCTTGTAGGTTTGTACATGGGATGAATTTAGTGATGGGCGGATGCTTACTAAGAACAAAATTCTCCCACCTAAATATGCTATCTCTAATTTGCTGAGAGGCTGGCTTTTACTGTAAACGTGGCACCCGCAAGTGAATTTTTAAATATCTTTTTAGAACACTGGTCAAGACATCATAGCAGTGACATGGAACGTAACCGAAGCACATGCTTACATGACACAGTGCATTAACCAACCTTCTACACGTTTACTTTTGGGTTTTGAATTTCGGTAAAAAGAGTAAGAATATAAGCTTTATACATACTAATTGAAGGGCAGACTCCCACAGAAAAATTAAACCAGTGCCATTGCGCCATTCACCATTGTGTCATCGAAACCATGTTGTACATTGGTGCACAGATTCGGCAACCTACGATCTTGCAAATTCATTCTACACACTGCTGACATCCCGCAGCACCGCTTGAAACTACCGAAATGCCACCATTGCCAAAACCAATGACAAACTAGTATTGAAACCTAACACACACACTGCACCTTAATTTTAACACAATAAAATCATGTATTTATTCTAAAATGTTTATATGTAGCAGCAAAATACAAAGTGTCATTTTTCAACAACTTCCGTCGAACTTAAACATATTGGCTATTCACAACAACTGTTTTGGTACATAAAAAAATCAATCGTGAGGGGGGACACAAAGAAAGGTTAAGATGGTACTGCCAAGGTGATCAATGAGCTTGCACTAACTGGTCATGTAACATTAAAACAACGATGTCTATTGGAAGTGTGCTGCCATAGAATAGAGGAAATGGTGATCGATGTCGAAAACTCGATAAATAATTGCATGCAGTCACAACCTTAGTTTTCTGACAGACTAATGAAATAACCAGCCCCAATAACATCAGCCGAGCTGGATAAGTTTGGTAAGGCCAAAACAAAATATAGGTGTGGTTACCGTTTCCCGACCGACCCTATTTATTCCCAGCGACCCTAAACATTTTATTGTCAATTTTCTTTAAAGTAAAAAAAAATATTAAAAAATTAAAATTGTTTTGGCCTAATTAACGAATATTTTAGCTTGTGTGGTGTTGTTAAACCAACAATTAGCATTATAATTACAATTAACAAATAGGAATCTAAGACTTTTTAGGAATATAGTAGTCATTTAAATAATAAAAAATTGCAATGATCATGATTTAAATTTAAGTTTAAGCAGCCAGATATAATATATCTTAACTATTACAACTTCTTGGTCTAAAATTTGCCTCCACAAACAGTCAAAGCACAACATAGGCATACATCGTTTGCATGAAAAATTATTAGAAATGTTGTTATTTACAATGAATAACCTAGATTTGAAAAAACACATTAATTACTTATGATATCAAACAGGAACAACTAGTATGCAACAGAAATCAACCACAAATTAACTTTAAAAAATTCAGAATGCTTGATCGTGCTGTCATTTAATTAATGTGAAAAAGTGGTACACACACCGAAATGAGGTACGTCTTTGCCTAATAAACGCCTCCAAGTGAAATACAGGCAGGTTCCATTTCGCGACAGGGTTAGGTTCCAGTAAAACAGGGTTGTAAAATGAAGTCGTAAAACAAGACCAAATTATAATGCAATTAAATGCTATCATTCCACCCACAATGAACCACGAAAAACAAAAGAAGCGCATATTGCGTGTTTGGACTCAAAGGCATTGCTGCGATGTGTTATCGAGTTGCGACTTTCTTGTTATTTACAATTTTTTAGGTAACTTTGAAAAGGTCATTACTGTACCTACCTGTATAAGAAAATAGCCATGACCACTTTGCAGCACGTTTTTACTTATGTTAACACCTGAAAAATATTGCAAATTGCATCCTGCTAAAATAACATGTCAATTAATTTGATTAGTTATAGAATGCTTACAATCACAACCCCCACCCCAATTGATTTAAAAAATATATTTTTGCTGATTTTTCACCAGTAGCAGTCATTAGCACCTGGGCCAATGTATAGTTAGAAATTCGCTGAACCTCCTTGGTCTGGAATTAAGCGTCCTGATTTTACATCACCTGAAATTGAAGAATGAATGGAAATTCATTATATTTAATAAAGCATATGCGCTCTGATAAATTCATGCAAATATGGAAACAATTTTTCTCAATCATGTATACATAATCAGACTAACCACAATATAACGACAAATTTTGGCCACAAGTGCAACAGTTTCTTTCCCATATGTAGCACCATTTTTACTGCCCAGGGCATTTTCTTTACTATAGTTTGTGCCAGATATGGTTGTTGTTGCAATGGTAACATGTAACAAGTCAAATGGCGATTGACAAATGGCAAACCATCAAGTGGAGGTTTAGGATAACATTGCCACAAAGAATGAAGCAGCACTGGAATTTTGCAGCAATCATGAAGACAATAAGCAGTCCCATTTAGGATCGCACTGCTCGTGGAATAAGGAAGGCCCTAGAAAAGGTTCCGTAAAATTTTCTGTTTCTCACATGCTGGCCAGCCGGCCGCAGCTGAAGGGAATCCTATTAACATGGTCACAAGATACAGAACAAAATGAATGATACATGATAGTTCAGGCGAGAGGCACGTACATGCCACAAACACCAAAAGATGACTCTTCAATATAACACTTATACACCATACATAGGCTACAAACAATCATTACACGTAGCCACAACACATTCATTGTCAGACAAAGAAACGTGAAGTGGCCGATTTTTAGCTGACCTGAGACATCACTTAGAACATGCTAATGCGATGCCACATACAATTGCATTCCATCTCTTCACCCTACCTTCTCACTGTAAAGCGTCAACTTGAGCCACAAATCTGAATGGCTTGACGTATGATATGACTTATATTATATGATGATGCTTGGCTTGACGTTGATATTCGGAACGTAGGGGGATAACTCAAAAGACCGGGAGGTCAAATGTGGTGCCAAGGTTCGACAGTCAAGAGGTGAAAAGAGAGGGAAAATACACCTTCCTAGCCTAACGAATAGGACCAGCATTGAGGAAGCAGAAAATTGCAGAATAAATGTAAATGCTTTAAACTATGCTCTAGATATTTGGTACAGAGTCATGGTGGGCCAAACAACAGATCTGTAACCTTTTTTAAAACAGGGTCTGACAGACTGAGTGGAATTTTTCCAGTGGTGACCTACCATTTTAAGGACTACTGAATGATCACGGAATGTACTTTGCACTGGCATGCATAGTGTATCAGGTGTTAAAAACATGAATTTTTTGGCATTAAAGAATGACGGAAATGCATTTGTTAGTGTGGTCCCCATACCCATGAGGAAGTAAAAAGCTACCATTGCACAGTTAAATTCCAAATGCTAAACTTAGTTGAACACAGTTTAGCTAATAATCATTTACATGAGATGCATCAGATACCTATGCCTGTACTTATCTATTTATATATGCACATACTTATCCATCTACTCGTTTTCCACACTTACCTATCACACCCCACAGATCAAAAATGAAGTCATCTGTGAAGCCGAATGCTGCAAGGTCACTTTCGTCAACAGCGAAGGCAAAGTCATGGGTGTTCTCCTTGTTTATCCCAAGCTCCCAGATGGTTTGTGCTAAAATACAGAATAATAAATAAAATTGTAGAAAAATTCTGATATTTGGCCCTCAGTCAAACTAACTAATTATCTGTGCATGTATCAAGTAATCAACTCAGTTTTCTATTTTACTAAAGCTACTGGAATAGTCCAAGGTTGCCCCAATAGTCAGGTCCACTAAATACCTAATTCAATGTCGTTGATGCCCATGAATGACTCTAGTAGGCTGTTTATCTTCTCAATTGCCATGACAACCAGTTCATCAGGCTGAAGAGGGAAAAGAAACATGAATTACTTTTTTATCACAAAGGAACATTAGCTAATCCACAGAGAACAACTGTACGTACATGTATTTTAGGCTGCACATGTACAATGACAACCGGCCAGACATAGCCAGAAGTGCTAATGTTTCTGCAAGGATTAAACTTTACAGAAGGTTTCAGGGTTACATGCTTGGTGCATATATGTTGCACTTAGGCTTACTGCTGAAAGATTTAAAATCTCGTGAACAACACAACGCCCTCATCGTGGATTCAGGCTCATTGCTGATCTAAAATAATATTGCCAAACTATATTGACAAAATGCAATAGTCACAAGACTAGACAATTAAACACATTTGGCACTAAACATTTTGAAATCATAACGGTTATTCTTAATTTTACCTATTTATAGGCTGTAATGCACGTGGCATATACCTACACACATTCCCATGGCCGCATTTCAATATCTATCTAACCACGTGCTTCATTACATATCATGCATGATAAGACACACGGCTGCAATACTCACTGCCTGTTCTACTTTTGCTGGGCCATTACTGCGCAGACGCAGCGTCTCCTTTCCTGTGCCAAGCTTTCCACTCTTAGACTTTCCAGGATTTGATCTGGGGCCAATTTCAGCTGTAATTGTCAATGCATGATACATGAAATGGTGCTGGAGCTGAGCGGGGTCTCATCGTAGGGGTTTGCAGAGTGGCATTTTCCATTGACGATTTTATGTCATGTGACGTTGTGACTTGAACAAGATAGTAGTCATAAACGTGTGAATATAGTTCTACCCACCTACTATTTAACATAAGATATAACAAAGAATTTCATGATAAAACCATTTAAAATCCAAAAGTACAAGACATTTCCAGGGACATAGCAAACTCATTTTGCCTGGGGGATGGGCGGCAAAGCAATGCATGGTTTGTAATCTGTCATTCTGTAAATTCAAATTTCAATCTGCTTGCCATCCATATTTTACGATAGTTTAGCAGTTATATACAATACATATAATACAATAATGCTGCTACAGCGATATAATAATGCCTCCAGGGGATGATTAGCCGAGAGTCGTATAAAGAGCATATATATATAATATATATCAACAAGTCAGGTGCCAGAAACATTCAGCAACAGAGCGAACATCACACGTTTCAGTCTACCGACCAGGCCCGCGCCGGGCGCGCGCTAAATCGCAGCGTACAGCCACAAAATGTTGAACCGGGCTAAGTTAGCACTGGTTGACTGCGCATGCTCAGTTTAGCTTGTTACATCACTCAGTAGACAGCTAAGTACTTTTATCTGACCCAAATAAGGCTATGCACATGTGTATTGCAAAATTTAGCTAGTGCCAGTCCCCGGATTGCATACACACACAGTTTAGCGTGGTCTAACTTAGTCCGGGCTAACTTACGACGCTTCAAAGCGGGCCTGGCCCACCGCTATTTGCAGGGATAACTTAGTCTGGACTAGGGGGTATTTAGCCCAGGATAGCATGTACATATTGCAAAAATTGATATAGGATATCGGATATAGGATATAGGATATTTGATATAGGATCAAATTTGCAGTCTGTTTAGGGGGTTAGTAAAAGCAGTCTGCATTCAAAAAATGTATAGTCCCTTTCCCACTAAGGCCTAAAAAAATGATGTGTTTCCGAGAACTTGACCCTACCTAGCAAATAGGGGCCGACCATTTTTTTTCTCAATTTTCGAAAAAAAAATTTTATCAAAAAAATAAAAAATAAAAATAAATTATCAATTCTCAAAAATAAATTATCAATCAAAAAATAAATCATAAACTCCTAGAATATGGTACTTACCTCACCTCTGAACACTTGACATTTTCGGATTTTTCCATTTAAAAAAAATAAAAAATCCCTACCTACCCTACCTAATTTTTTAAAGACCGTTCTCGGAAACACATCATTTATTTTTTTAGGCCTAACCATTCCATGTTTAATAGATGATCTTCAGTGTGATACATCTTCAGTTCACCGCTGTTGTCTTCGTCCTATGTAGTATATCAGGCCACAATTAAAAAAATCTTTGTTTGCCCTCACCCGACCCAGGCTGAAAAGTTTGGGTAAGTAGGCTTCTTCTTCTTCTTTTTGAGGGGGGTCTTTTTACAAATTCAGCATGGTGTCTAGTGTCTACATGCTCGGGTGTGCTTGTGTGGAGATACCTTTTATGTTGAATGTTTGTTTTGCTTGGTACATATAATGTATTGCCTACAGATTTATATAACGTAGTGATACAATTTGTAAAACAAGTGCCGCGGAGCGACAGCGCTCATCTAACGTCTACTGCGGTGACTCTGTGGTGGAGTGGTGGGATTCTTAGTAAACCCTGTTAGTCCAAATGTGTTCACATACACGCCTAAACAGTGGAATGCACAGGGATGGTATCAGGAACCTTCTCAAAGGAATGTTCGTTGGGATCGTTATGAAAGTTGCCACGAGATGGCGCCGTAAGTTTAAGTGTCTTCAGATTAAAGATGGAAGCTCTCATCGTACGTAGTAGCAACAACTATTTGCAAGACAGAATAGGTAAGCACTCATCCATTTACCTACGCAAGCCTACAGGCTGCAAATTGCAATATAGAGCTGCCACCTGTAACCATTAACGCAGGCAAAAACTACACAGTACTATCACCAACACATGCACTGGCAGTAGCCACTGGCAGTGGCATACGTTACATGTAACATACTGACAGTACAGAATGCCATAGAAATTATACGATTTAAGGAACATTAAACCTTCTTTAACCAAATTTAGCGTTTTGAAATTTCACTGTGACATTGTAGCCTCATACATCCAGGATGTATAAGATTCTACTAGCAAACCCGGCAGTCAAATTCTTTTTAACAGACAGTCAACAATCCATGTTTAACCCTCCTCTTGAGGGTCAAAAGGTTTATCTGACACTTACTCTTCGCATGTCAGCAGAAAGTAGATTTCATGGTCCTTTCAATAATGCCATAAAAATGCTAGTCCCGCTGAAACAAAAAAGTTTTTCAATCGCTCCGTCAGACCATGTCCTCATAAAATGTCTAAAATCTGCCCTGTGCCCATTGACCTTTGACCTGTGACCTCCAATTTCGGCACAGTGATGGCATTTCCTACCATGATGCTATACACCAACTATCACGAGCCTAGGTCGAGCCGTTTAGATTTGTGCCGCAATTCTGCATTTCCTCCCTATACCTTAAGTTAAGGAGTGAATGTTCCACCTTCTTTTACACCTCTTGACCTTTGACCTTTGACCCCCAGCTTCGACATCCCAACTCGTTTTGACGATCCCCCCCCAATGTGCCGAATATCGTGACCGTACGTCGAGCGGTTAAGATTTGTGCCCAACTGTTGACAGACGGACGGACGGACGGACGATCATGCGATTCTACAAGCTGCATCTGACTATGTCAGATGAGCTAAAAAAGAAATGGAAAGGATCAATAACAAATTTTGAGTCGACCCCATTTTGGCGGGTCGGTCAGGTGAGGGCAAACAAACAATATTTTTATTATGGCCTCACCGCTCTTATTTACCTTTGCAAGCAGTTCAAATTGATATAGCTGAATATTTCACGATAAGCTTATATTGATAAGCTATGATATCACACTCACTTTTCATGTTTTAAACAAGCACACTGTATGCTGTATAAATACAGCGTGGTGGCATATAAAGGTGTGCAGGGTTCATTCGGGGGGGGGGGGGGTTGTTGTGCTTTCATGTGATCTCACACGAATCACTTCAACTTTCAAGCAGGAAATTTTCAAGGGAGACGGATGGCAGCCATATCGTTAGGACAACGCGGTAAAATTTGTTTTCTTGTTTTAAAAATCAGCGAAATCAAGAAGGTTTGCTTCCCTGCATTTTCACGAAGATATCCTACCTTATCCGTTAAGAGAAAATAGAGCCATCATTAGTGAACACACTACCTGTTGTATTGACAATGACATGACGTTTTCAACCGCACGCGTGACACACGAGATCGCCTAGCTGCCGTGGCCTGACAACACTAATGTGATGTCACACGCGAGTAATCACGTGACATCATTCCTACAGCATTTCATATATCGGAATGCAGAAATATAAAATACGTTGACCCATCTAGCAACATTATTAAGTGCTCATTCTGAGACATTTTTTTGACATACTCGAACAATATAAATATATATCTATAATGGGCAATTCCACGGTTAGTAACGTTACATTTTTAAGGTTATAGATCCTTCTGGCCAGTAAAATGAAAATGTATACATGTGTGTTCAATCTCAGTAATAATACCAACAATAGTTACAATACTTCTAGTCTAGACATTCTACATATTACGTGAAATAAAAACCATTTAGGCTTTCCTTTGAGTTCAGGTGGGAACTTTAATTCTGGTTAGTAATGTTACGGAGAATGGACATAGAAAAGCTGACTTGTGTTTTAGCATAGAATATTTAATGAGTAGTCTATTTATTTTTAAGCAACACAAAAAAAACCTGGTTAGTAACGTTACGGTTAGTACGTTACAGTTTGTCCGTCATATAGGTATAAATGATAATGTGAAGTATTTTATACATATATACTCGTCAGGGAAATATCAGTATAATTACTGTGCTGCATGATATAATCAGGAGTGAATAATAATAGATTAATAATCTATATGTATATAAATAATCTAATTATCTAAATAATTAAATAATTTAAATTATCAAATTAATTTATAATTATCTAAATAATATAATAATCTATTATTATTCACTCCTGATATAATCATAATAATCCAACTTATGTTCATTTCGGTAGCAGTACCATTTATAAGGTTTCAGATAATTGTATGAATATCATAACATACCAAACTTAATATATGTAATTATGCCTTCAGTTAATAGGTAAAACAAAGCAAAAGGTACAAGTTTCACTAATTTCTAAAACACTACAAAGATGTAATCTTGAACATCATTTAACTGGGTATAAGACTAATTTAGCAATGCATCTGTCCCATTGTGTCAGAACTAAAAAAAAGAATAACTATCTAGATACAAATATATGACTATGCACATTGAGCTGTATTTAGATAATCTCAGTTTAGATATATATATATGATATTCAAGTTTGACCGGGTTAATATTATAGCTAAACATGTTGAATAGATGGCACAATTGGCAAAACTATCTAGAATGAATGTGACACAAATAATAATTTTAGGCTGCATTTCCACGAAATCCATCAATGAATCTAATAAATATATGCATTTACCAGAATTTCACTACTATTTATACTTACTAAACCCAGCTTTGCGTGGTTCCACGAGTCGTAACGTAAACGTTGAGAATTTCGGTATTTCCTTTAACATTCTTGCCACTTCGAAATGACGTGCACCAATCAGAGACTTATCATTTATCTTCTCAATGTGATCACCAACACAAACATGAGTAATGGCATCCATTGTGCTTCCTTCTTTGATGCGCTTGATAAAAGCATACCCAGCTCCATTATCTGTGATAGTCAGTCCTAATGCCTCGTCGGTTTTCGTGATTTCAATTTCCTTCGCCTGGCCTTTTCGATGGACAAATATAAAATCATCGAGTCCGATTTGACCACCCAGCAACCTTGACATATCTATCTTGTGAGTGTTTAATGTGCAGTAGAGTATCTGCAATGATAAAAACAAAACATTCATAGAGATTCTCTGAAACCATTGCACTCTATAGAGCATAAACACACGGACGCACGCACACACTCACGCACACGTCCACTCACTCACACATGCACAAACCCGCACATGATCCTCCTTAACTCCATAAACACAATCACCAGTTTAGCCTAACCCTATCCTACGTGATTTACTTCTTAAAAATTGCATCCCACCCCCACCGCCTTCTACGAACTTGTTCGGCCTACGGCCCTGCGGACCTGTTTGTTTGGGACGAATCGGTCTGATCAGGGAGCCGTTGTCAGAAACATTGTAAAGTTATTGCTAAGACAGCCCTTACAGCTAATATTAATGTTACAAGAATAGCGTTGACAGAAACACATCACAGCTGTTAGAAAAGGATAACAGGAAGTTCGTAAATTGATGTCACAAGGCTGCTGATTGGATGAGAATCGATCACAAAATTCAAGTTCATATACATTTATTGTACATCACAGTAATTTATACATATTATGATGGTTAACAATATATATAAACAAACTAGAAATGGCAGTTGTCGCCAACTACATGTATCCCCTGCGATCTAGTATGAATGAAATGTCTCCGTAAGGACGTACAAGGTAGGTAAAGTAAAATAAGTCACAAAGACAAAGGTTTGTTACACAACTCATCTGCCTCAGAGCATTTTAACATTTTTTCGCACAAATCCGCTATGTTGATTAGGGTTAAACTAAACGTCGGAGAGTTTATCTTCAAGTTCAGAATAAAGGTCAAAGACAGGTGCCAATGCACACTCTCTCACGCGCAAGTCTCAGACGTGCAAGTCTTAAGTATACCAAGTCAGGTTGCGCTAGGTGAATTAGAGGCCGAGTTATAGAACGGAAGGGAAATATGATCAATTTAAAGGTTTAGGTCAAAAGGTCGCAGTCACCTGGTTTTGGTACGCGACACACCTTCTCCCCAAGATGTGTAAGTATACCAAGTTTTCTCGCGCTAGGTCAATTAGGAGCAAAGTTATAGAGCAGAAGGGAAATATGATCAAAGTCAAATAAAGGTCGCAGTGACTTGGTTTTAGTACGCGACACACCTTTTCCCCAAGATGTGTAAGTATACCAAGTTTGGTCGCGCTAGGTCGATTAGGGGCCCGAGTTATAGAGCGGAAGGAAAATATAATCAAGGTCAAGGTCAAATAAAGGTCGCAGTGACCTGGTTTTGGTACGCGACACACCTTCTCCCCAAGATATGTAAGTATACCAAGTTTGGTCATGCTAGGTCAATTACGGGCCGAGTTATAGAGCGGAAGAGAAATATGATCAAGGTCAAGGTCAAGGTCAAATACAGGTCGCATTGACCTGGTTTTGGTACGCGACACACCTTTTCCCCAAGCTGTGTAAGTATACTAAGTTTGGTCGTGCTAGGTCAATTAAGGGTCGAGTTATAGAGCGGAAGTGTCTGCGGCGGCTGGACAGACATGAAACCATACCATGAAACCAAGTAGTAGACTTCGCCGCAGGGGATACAATAATATCAGATGAAAAAAACGACATGCTAAGCGGCTCGTGAATTTATTCTGCACAGCAAGTCAGCAACACAAGAAGCGCGCGTCATTGAGTCCATCAAAATATTCAAAACGAGAGAACAAACACCACTTGTCAGGGCTAGATACTAACCATTTTAGTTCATTAGTCCACAGGACTAGTAAAAGAAATAAACGTGTCAATGACACTGTAGCTCACCACAAAAAATGACCCAATGAGTGAGTGAGAAGAAGTCAGTTTTAACTGAGCAACCATCGACGTACATTATAGAAACGAAGAGTATATATGGGAGAACTCCCATTATATACACTTGATAATTATGTGTAATTTTTTTATGTGAAAATAATAAATAATATTATATATATATAAATTATAAATAATTTATAAACCAAAATAAATCACAATTTGTGACGGTAGATGGCGCTATACCAGCTTTGATGTTTCTTAGCATAAATCATTATATCATAATAATAATAATAATATAATAATAATAGTATAAATCATAATATGTTCATAACAGGAATTTTGCATTAAAGATATTGTCAATGAAATCTTGTAAAACGAACCAGACGAGTGTGACACCACAGACTGTTTGTGTCTATATAATATGCTATATAATTGCCAAACCCTACCTAATTTGCATAATTTATTTTTAAATATCAAAACCCCTAGCTCTTATTCAGTCACATACCAAAAATGAGCAAAATCCGTTGAACCTGAACTGACTAATATCAATTCCCATTTTTGCCAAAAAATTGCCGTGGCGGGAAAGTACGTCGACTGGCCAAATTGTTGACGGACGTATGACGGACCACGACCCATGGCAATTTAGCTCAGCTAGATGATGTCAAGGTGAGCTAAAAATGTACTAGTCCTTCCAAGATTCTACTAGTCCTGCCGAAGGACTCTTACTAGGCGCAGAGCGACGGGCATTGTGATTTGCCAGGAGGTAGGTGGGGTAGGAGGGTGGAGCCCCCCTTCTGCTAGGGGGTACAGGGGGTCTCCCCCAGGGTACAAGGGGTGTACCCCAGAAAGGTTTTGTAAAAGACATTCAATTGTATAAAATATACGTAACTTTAATATAGATCATAAGATTAAAATTAAAATTTAATTTAATTTTAATTCGAAAATAAAATTTCCGCCTCCTTTGATGAGGAATCTGTGGATCCGTCACTTATCACAGCAAGGAATTTGGCCTCATTTATAGCTCCAAACTGTTCCCGGCGCCTTGCATCAGCTATCGCTGTAATGAACCTTTGGCAGGCCTTGTCGGTGAGGTAGGTGCTGCCGACATCTAACGGTAACCCCTTGGCGTTGTCAAGCTGGCACAGCTTGACATAATCGGTATAGGGCCTGCCGTTTTTTCCAATAGCATGTGCATTTCTAATTAGGATATTTAGTTTTGCTATTGTGGCCTTGTTCATTAAAATTAGTGTTTTTGCCCCCACTGACACTGTTTGGTGAACAGGCATGGTCCTTGCATTTCTTTTTGCTATGATCTTTCTGTGCCCCTCGGAAGCATCATGCGCTTTAACAGTTTCCAAACGATAATTTGTAGTGCCGGTGAAAATACTACCACTACCAGACATACAGCCTGCACCATAGGTATACCCTTGCCCTTGGCCGGTTCATACTCTACTACTCTAGCCACGGGTATGACGATTTCCACGCTGGCTGGAATGTACGCATCCTTTTGGTCTTATCATAGACCACGCTGGCCATCTAATTTCTCCTCCTGCGACTTACGTTTGGGAGGTGGAGGACGAGCTCCGTACAAATACTTTCACATAACAACCTTGATGTTAGTATTGGATAAGGATGTACCTACTACTACAGGGTTTCTTATACATAAGAGGCACAGTGGCGCACCGCCGTTGTCAAATTTAACATCGCCGTTGTGAAAATGTTCCTGTATTTACTGATAAGTATATCCTGGCTGTATCTATATATACCTATAAGTATATCAATACATCCTGTATTTGAATCCATCATGTGCATTTTTTTCCCAAACTGGCCATTACCTCCTTTGTCTAATTTTCCCTCAGAAGAAACCCTGTACTATGCTTCACTACTTGTATCCCTACTATAGATAACTATTTGTATCGACAGCTTCAAGTAAAACGCGTCTATTAAACAGCAGGCTTCTCCCTACGTTGCGCAAACCGGGTGCGCCCGCCCCGTTTGGGAAAACTCCCCCCACCGTTTCAATCGTTGCGCCCCGTTTAAATTACCTCCGCCCCGATTAAATTCCACCACAATAAAAGTTTGACAGCGTGGGAATCGATCGTCAAGAATTCCCATTCGACCAGGCACCCGGACGCGTGTATTTTTACGGTACAACTAATGAGTAAACGTACTACACTACGCATGCACTGCAGACCACACACAGGTCAAAACAGTCACCCTGTCCCAAACCCTAACACAAACTGTACCGACTCGGCTGTCTTATATATATACAAGTACCTAAAATACCGTCTATGGTGTAGGACGTTTACTCATTAGTGGTACCGTAAAAATACACGCGTCCAGGGGCCTGGTCGAATGGGAATTCTTGACGATCGATTCCAACGCTGTCAAACTTTTATTGTGGT
>NW_014577078.1:168583-222207 GCF_000485595.1 Priapulus caudatus
CCCCACTGCATGTTGTTTGTTTCGCATGGGCAAAGCCATCGGAAAATTCAAAATAATAATGGAATAAAAATACCAAAATGTAGGGGTGAACTTGCTGGTTTGCTGGTTCCAAATCGAGTTCAGCTCTCATAAATCAGAAAACCTGACATATACCAGTGTTGGAAATAGCAGCTGGTATGCGTCGCTTTCCCACACCATTGATTAATGGCGGGCCACAAGGCTATAAGTGCTCTTGGAGAACCCCTGAGAAAAACATAAATAAAGTGCGTTTTTTCGTCAACTTTTTTCTTGGTTGTCCACCGGACAATGTCTCAGACTGGTTAGGTTGTCCGGCACAAATTCTGGTTGTCTCGGACAACCGGACAACGCTTATTTCGAGCACTGATATATATAGCTCTTTGGATCTTGGTTGAGAGAAGCTGCTGCCAGGGACTATAGTAAAATCGATGGGAGGATGGGAAATTGGGACAATGAGGGATGGGGAAAATAACTAGTCCGCAGGACTAACGGCTATGGGGCATTTACTAGTCCTTCTGATTTTTTACTAGTCTCGGACCAACAGACTAGCATTAGTGTCGAACCCTGGTTGTAAATGTTTGTTTTGGTATACGATCGGTAGATAACTTAAGTAATATTTCTGACGTGTTTTCCATGAAAAACACACTTTACTAATTTTAAAATATAAAATATATCATTATTATAATTGCAATTCTGTGTGTAAATGTGTTATTTTCAGCTTAATCTTAAAGTTATGAAGAGGTCTAGGATCTCGTAATGTTAAGAGAAAATTTGAGAAGATTTTCGTTCTTGTAACTAAATTACGATATTTCTGTCAACGGTTTACGAGTCGAAGTTAATGTTAAGACTAGTTTTGTTTCTGACAACAGGCCCCAGGATTGCTTCATCCTGATCTGCCCAAATGGTAGCTCTAGTACTATAGCCCGCGTACATTGACTGCCGCAGGGCTATAGAACATGTTCAGCTAGATTTCGCTGCTGCAACAGTTCCCAAAGTACCCACGAAAAATCGCTTCACAAAACGCAAAATGATCAGGCTTTTTAACACTTATCTATCTACGTGGACATCTCACCTATCTTTTTGAACACTTTCCACAACTTTACACCATGTATTTATGCCTTTAAATTAGCTTTATTCCTCACAAGTCAGCACTACTGGCTGTACAGTTTGAAATATTGTGGCGTGCGAACGCGTGACGTCACCGGTATTGTATATACATGCACCATAGCTGCCATGTGTTTTGCGTCCTATCCTACATTATCCTTCCCCCGGCCTCCGCATCAGGCGTTGCACGCCGTCTACCCTGACGCTTCATCTCTCGTCCTCAACGGTTCTACTGTCCCGGCCATCGCCACAATATTCCGTCACAAAACTCCTCACAGCCAGTGTCCTTCTCTTTCTATCCCCTGCTGCCCCCCTGTGCTGACTATGCTTGATCGAGAATAAAGGCTATTAATAAGAAATAATATTACATGGTGTAAGAGTTGTGGAAAGCATGTTCTAAAAAGAAGAGGGGATCCGATTGGTCTGACGTAGATAGATAATGCTTAAAAAGACTCCTGACCTCGTGTGCGTCTTTGTTAATAGGGCGATTTTTTCCCGTCCGGGAACTTTGTGGACTGTCTTGCTCACGGCAGCGAAACATCTAGACTGACAAAATGTCTCGATAGCCCTGCGGCGGAGTCAATGTATGCCGGGCTATAGTGCATCTAGATAGACTATAGCCCGCGGATCTGCCTTGCGCACGCGGCTATTAGACATTCTGCCATAGATGTAATAGCTACAGCAAATAGTTCCAACTGATGTGGACCAAAAATTTTATCCCAAAACGTAAAAAGGATCGGGCTTTTTTAACACTTATCTATCAACATGAGAATCTCACTATCTTTGTTGAACACCTTCAAATTGACACTTTTGGGGGCCCGGTTGACCAGGAAAAAAAATTAGTCTTACATTAACCTCTTAATACTTAGTTTTCTCTTAAAGCGATGCAGGAAACTTCGACTAAAGGCAGTTTAAGAGAATTAAAAATTCTCCGGTAACTTTTTCTTAACTAGCAGCCGCCAAGCACCACGGGCGCATTAAAGGATATAGACGCTCCCTCCTTAACTTTTAGATATTTAGAAAGTGAAGGATAACCATTTACACGGAACGAATTTTACAAATTATAGGTGAGTATTATATTTTATCAATAATGAATAAAATCGCTCGTGGTTTTTCTTGAAAAAACGTCAAAATCATAATTATCTTACCGCTAATAAAACACAAGATTCATACATTTATAAATGACGTATCGGCATTTGTTCTCTTGTTTCAAGCGCCTCGTCATTGCAACGCTCTGCCAACGATTCTCGCGTCTGTGTTGGTGTCAGTGTGAGAAATTTGTCTTGTTGTGCAGAATTCTATTCAGTGACCACGTCAATATTCATCAATTTATTTATATGTGTTTAGCCCATCATAATATGCCTAATAGTACTGTGGTGTACAGAATAATGGTAGTGATTTGGAAATTTTGTGTCGGATTCCATCCAATTCAGAGCCTTGTGTATGAAGGTTGCCTGGCTATCGTAAGTTTTATTAAGGAAGTTTATTTAAAGTGGTGCTTCTGCAACTGCTCTAAAATTAAGCACTTGTAGCATTAACATTAGACTTAAAATTAATCGGTTAACTTACGAGAGGTTTTTATGGGGGTCTCCAGGGTATTTATCTGTTATTCTCAAAGTTCTTAGCCACTACTGTTGTTTTGTTTTCAAATGCGTTGCTCTGCTTATGATTGTGCACGCCCGGTGTGTCTTCTTTGAGGTCAGGCAATTACCGCATAGCATAATACCGCATTCGTCGAACTAGTAAAGTTGTTGGTAGTGTTATCAAAAAGATAGAGTGGGGGGAGGGGGGCGGAGGGGACGAGCATGATCCATCGTTGATAGGCGCAGTAGGATGTTAGAAAGCCGCAGATTTTACGTTTTGGTGTGTGTGCATTCTCTCTTAGGTAATAGCGATCAGCTTGAGCACCATTTGTTTCTTAGATTATGATCTAATGGCATGAATTTGTTATCTATCCCTTCTGTATTATGACACTGTCCGAGCTAGCGACTCCGTCGGCCGGGCTATAGTACTAGAGAACTCGCAGGGTGCTATAAGTAACCTTAGAGGAGCATATTCATTGGAAAATATCTTCGAACCAGTATTCATGTTTTCACTGTGATCCCTACTCATCACTGACTGGTTGCATAGATACTCACGAACAGCAATCCAATTGCCTAGCGCGTCAAACGCTCAATATTTGCATGTGCTCTGGTAATCAATTGAACCATTCACATTTGGCCACTGGCAAGCTCTTGGAAACAGGTCTCACAGCAATCTTGTGATCCGGAATCATCGATAATTTGATAGTATCGACTATTCAGTATCAGTGCTGTAGTTACTATTAGTTCATTACTATTAAGCTATTTAGTTATTACTTAGTAATTAGTAGCCTATTAGTATACGGATTCCAGTTGATCATAAACAATGAGTGGCGCCCGAAAAACATGCGAACAGTCGGCTGGACAGGTCACGCGCCGACTCGGATCACGCGTCTTAAGCTCGCCTCTCTCTCTCCTTCACTTCTCGCTCTCAGGTTAGATAGGGTTAGGGCTTTAGGTTCTAGGCTCATATGACATTTAGCGCAGTTAGTTTCAGGCGTTAGGTCTAGGGCTTCCTGCTACTTCTAAACTATATATAATAATTACACACAACGACACGACGGCGTCTATTTCCGAAATCTAGCGCCACCGCGCATCTTGTGTCGTTAAGTATGAAAGAATGGACTGCCGTACCCGTAGCCTCGAGACATTAAGATACGGCTGGCGTACCCGTAGCCACTGCCAAACAAATGCGCAAGATTACTGGATCAGTGTCATCAAGATTATATCATGATACGCCTATATAAACATGCCAAAACAAATTATCAATAACAACGACGAAGACAACATTGGATTAGAACTTCACTCACGTCTGATACCACAAAATCATAGCACTCGGAAATCTTTTGGTACAACTCTTTCACGTTGGTAAAACCTGAGATGATCCCGGTAGGGCTGCCTTGGGCTTGTTGCACGTGAAATACTAGTCGTTGACGGGATGTTTCCTGATGATTTCCTTCATTGGGCTGTGGTGTCCCGTTAGACTGCTGTGTCCTAGGTGGTTGTGCTTGAGTGTGTGGTCTTGTCGGTGAGGATTTTGGCTCAGAATTTGGTAATGCAGCCCCGTAACCACTTCCGGCGCCATCTTTGTACGAAGAGTCATGTTTATCCTCGCCGACACCGTGTCCATCCGCACTATCCTTATTCTTCTTTTTACTAAAAAAGGGCATGTTCACATGTACGTTTATAGCGAATGGCGTAGCATGTACAAGTATCGTCCAAATTATATTGAAATCAACGGATCCACCTCACAATCAGTGAATCATAGAAACATCGACATTGACACGGTAGACAAATTTGGTCCCTTAAAGGGATTTGAATCTGGCATCCGAACAGGGTGTTTTGAATCGACACGGTTCATGATCGTAAGAAAAAATATATATACACTGCAGTGGTTTAAACTATTTAGTATTATATAATAATTATTATTTCATATTGTAATTAAATTTGCAAGCACGATACATCTAATGTCGTGAGAACTAAAATGATTAATCTCCCAATTCACCTACCGGTGCCCAAATCGTTCTTTTCAACGCCACCATAGCGGTGATTGGCGGTATCACAAAAAGCTTTTTTTTTATTGGTTATGGCATAGGTTATGGACTCTGAATAGTAAATGTTTCTTGACAGATAAAACGAATCAATCCCACGTACTGTTTCAATTTCAATTTCAATTTTTGGTATAGATGAGCTGTATCTCTATGTGCAAGCCATGAAATTTCATGAAATTTCCAGCGCCTATATAATTATATATGTGTAAACACTAATTTTGAATTTTTATGTAAAATAGTATTTTGGATATTTCTCAATTACTACAAAAGGTGTGAAAGCAACATTTGTTACCACAAGTTAAATACAATTTGTACCAAAATCGTGCGTCAAGATTTTTTTTCACGATTTATATACCAAAAAAAGAAGAAAAAAACTGCATAATAGGCATATATGTTATGCCGTATATTGTTATCGCTCCATTTTAGTGTAAAAATTGCAAAAACTCCCTCGTGTGGGAGGGGGGACACGCCACCTCCCACACCCTTTCTCGCTCTGTCGCTACGCGCCCTCACTTTGTGCCAAAATAAAAAAAACGAACCCCCCCTCCCAATAAAAAGCTGGCTACGGGCCTGAAAAAGTAACACTAAATGCCTAAAATTAAGAGAGAAATTACAGATAAAAGTAATGCTTTTAAACTAGACACAAACTGATACAAATAGAACAATATTATGCTACACATAGCACAACACGCTGGTACAAATTTGATAACATTTCAATATAAATAGCATAACATTCCATAGCTGCTAAAAAAATAAGATAAAGATACATATGAATGCTGGAAGAGCGCAAAATTCGTGGAAAACTAAGCAAATGATTATAGCTACTATTTCAGAAATAATTAATATAACCTAATTAATACAAGTTTAATTAAAAATAATAATACACATTTAGGTTCAACCTGCCAGGATAAAAGTGGAAGCTGTTAGCATAATATAGGGAGACAATTACAATAACATATACTGCTACAACATACTGGTACAAATGACAAATATATATAAGTACGGAAGTATCACAAGATTCTTGCAAAATTGGGAAAAAGGTTGGAAACACAAATGCAGAAATAACGTAACATGTAATTAACATTGTGAGTAAACATAAACATAGCTTGCTATCATAACCTTAATTTGACTTAAATGTAATACAACAACCGCTAGAATAAAGTCAGAGTTACCATATTAGCATAACATTTTGACACAGGATAAAATATTAGTAGAACAGATGGTAGAACAGGGCCGTAGCCTCTGGGGGGCAAGGGGTGTAGCTGCCCCCAATAGATTTTGGAGCAAATTTAACGTGATTTTTTGGTCACTTATCCGTGAAAACCTTGTCTCAGACCCACCCCCACTACGCTATATGGGCGTTGCTCATCATTACACAGTTGAGTCATGAAATTTTGCCCCCCCCCCCCGTAGGAATTTGCTCAGCCTACGGCCAAGTACCGGATCTCAGATATCGGATATCAGGAGTGGATAAAAGATATCTCTGCGGAGTGGCTGACTTGAAGACTGTATAGTCAATTCGCCCTCCCTCGCTGTATTTATTTTTGTGATATTTGTAAAAATGTAATATACTTGAAAGCGTAAATAAATTTCAAAATATAAAATCTAAAAAATCTAAATCCTGATTATACATCGACGCTAGATGGCAGTAGCGATCAGTGTGACTGTCATGGACGAATGTTGACGTGCAATTCTGCATTTTTATATTGCTTTTTGCGGGAAATACCCAATATCAACGTTTCTTGAGGTAATTGACGGCGGATACCAATTAATATAAGCGCGTAAGTGACGCGCGCAAATACGAAGAGAAATGTGAGGGCCGCAGCTCACGGATTGTAAGTGAAATCGCGTGAAATACGCGAGCGTTGAAATGGTGAGAAACATTCAAACAGTAAAAACACACATGCGTCTAACAGCTAAAATGCGTAAACAGAGGAATTGCTCCGACCTGTGATTGGAGGATAAAAATAGAATTCGTGACGTTTCGTTTCACCGGTCATAGCCGCGCGTGTATTAGTCTATGACTATGAGCGGTACCACGCGTGCATATTTACTATAATTAATTAGACTAATCCGTTAATCGTGCTTCAATATAGACTCAAAATTCACAGAGATTAAGGCTAAGACATGGTATGTCTGTATAATATATTCTATAATAGCTAGAATTAATAGAAATGTAACTGAAATCGTTCGCGCCATATGATAGTTAGAATTAATATTAATAACAAACGATGATGCGCATTTTATAGCAATGTTTTACCTATAAAACGAGTGTAAAATTAAAGGGAGAGTTTACTCTAGGTTCTAGGGTTATTTTCAGCTAATTTAGGTTATAATTACGCTACAGAAAAAGTTTCATGGTTCAATCACCATTAGAAATATTATTTTTTTAATGTTTTAAAACTAACGACTACAGTTTGATTGCAACGACGGTGGCGCCACTTAAAGCACACGATCTGATAAGTTGCGCAAAACCACTTTCCAGCCAAGGGCTACAGACCAAGGGTGTTTCTTATTTATTAATTTAAAAGCAAAAGGATTGTAATATCTTATAAACGACATGTAGTTTCAGTTATAATATGGATAAATGTGCCCTAAAATGAATATCGTTCGGTTAAATAGCATTTAGGTATTAATATAATTGCACTTTTGTGATTAGCCCTCGGTCTGTAACGTGCAAAATAAATTGTCAAATACGCAACTTTTTCAGGGTGGCAGCACGGTCGCGGGTGTCATGGCGCCATTCAAATTTCGTAGCGTTGATGTGTAATGTGTGATAACAATTAAATTATGTATCTGGTAACAAATACGTGTGGGTATAGACGATTTGTTATACAGTAAGTACAGTTGTATGCAGTAAAATCCTAGAAGCTACTGTCCCTTTAAATTATTCCGAGTTGTAATGGCAGAGAGAAATCGAAACGGAGAAATCAGCGTTTTACTATTTTTCATAATGCTCGACCGCCTGTATGCAAAATTGGTGAACGTATGTGAAACATTTACTGTGGGACGATCACGACCTGATCAATCGCCCATAAAAGAGGAAAACGTTACAATATACAAAACTATACGCACGCAATGGTGGAAATTGTCGCATTATAAAATATGAACATGAATATACATTGTATCCTTCGCATACATACATACATACATAATACGCTCTTAATACCTTCTTAATATGTTCTTGATTCAGATTGTATACATATAAAAAGTGATGCTTGTAGGTTGTTTCTTCACAGCGACGCTAGATGGCAGCAAGCAACAGAAAAATCGAAATCGTGCATTATTTTTTACGTGCACGAATTTTTATAATCGTGACTGTTTTACCATCGTCTTAAGGGGGAAAAAACGTAACATCCGCCTTTCTTGATGGAATTGAGTGCGGATACCACGTAGTATAAGTGCGTAAATGATTCATGAAATGAGCAACGTACAACGTGGAGTTGTAGCAGCGTGAATATAAATGAAACGCGAACGTCGGAATCCCGAAAGATACTCAAACGCGTAAACAGGCGCGTGGCCTCGGTTCAACGCCATTTTCTTTCGCCTCTCTGCGAACAAGGACATGTTTCTTGGTAGAGATGAATAAGCAAGACCCAGAAGAAGAGCCCTGTCGATTTTAAAGTCTCTATAGGGCCTACCGCCACATTTGCGAAAATGAGGGCCGGGGACCCAAACTAGGATTGTAGGCCTACGGTGATGTGGATCGCTTGCGCAATATAGTTTTACCATGACTAACCATGCATTGAGCAACCATTATTGCAATCAAATCACTTTTGGATGACATAACTTAAGTAATTAATTTAAGATGAGAAGCACCCAATCTGTTTGTTATTATTTGCAGAATACTTGGCGTAACCATTTTTAGAGATGGAACGTGCTAAAACCTGGACAAAACGTAAACCAAGCTAAAAGTAACAGTGACCAGACCACTGAGTATCCCTTTCGCCATTTCAGCACCCATATGGAAAACTTTCCACATGAGTTCGACTCCTAGGTGAGAATTTTTTATTTTGTTGGTTTACAGATCCGCCGACCCGAATTTTCAAGAAAAACGAAAAAAAATAATTGAAAATCTGTATTTTTAGCTCATCTGACATAGTCAGATGCAGCTTGTAGAATCGCATGATCGTCCGTGCGTCCGTCCGTCCGTCAACAGTTGGGCACAAATCTTAACCGCTCGACGTACGGTCACGATATTCGTGACGTGGGGGGGTAATCCGAAAACGAGTTGGTCAAAGGTCAAAGGTCAAGAGGTGTAAAAGAAGGGGGAACATTCACTCCTTAACTTAAGGTATAGGGAGGAAATGCAGAATTGCGGCACAAATCTAAACGGCTCGACCTAGGCTCGTGATAGTCGGTGTATAGCATCATGGTAGGAAAGCCATCACTGTGCCGAAATTGGAGGTTACAGGTCAAAGGTAATGGGCACAGGGCAGATTTTAGACATTTTCTGAGGACATGGTCTGACGGAGCGATTGAAAACTTTTTTGTTTCAGCGGTGACCTAGCATTTTTATGGCATTATTGAAAGGACCATGAAATCTACTTTCTGCTGACATGCGAAGAGTAAGTGTCAGATAACCTTTTGACCCTCAAGAGGAGAGTTAAACATGGATTTGTTGACTGTCTGTTAGAAAGAATTTGACTGCCGGGTTTGCTAGTAGAATCTATACATGCCTGGATGTATGAGGCTACAATGTCACAATGAAATTTCAAAAGCTAAATTTGGTTAAAGAAGGTTTATGCTCCTTAAATCGTATAATTTCTATGGCATTCTGTACTGTCAGTATGTTACATGTAAAGTATGCCACTGCCAGTGGCTACTGCCAAGTGCATGTAGTGGTGATAGTATTGTGTAATTTTTGCCTGCATTAATTAGTTACAGGTGTCAGCTCTCTATTTCAGCCTGCAGGCTTGCGTAGGTAAATGGATGAGTGCTTACCTATTCTGTCTGCAAATAGTTTGTTGCTAACTACGTACGATGGGAGCTTCCATCTTTAATTTTAAGACACTTAAACGTATCGCCATCTCGTGGTCAACTTCATACGGATCCGAACGAACATTCCTTTGAGAAGGTTCCTGATACCATCCCTGTGCCTTCCACTGTTTCGGCGTGTATGTGAACACATTTGGGACTAACAGGGTTTACTAGAATCCGACCACTCCACCACAGAGTCACCTCAGTAGACGTTAGATGAGCGCTGTCGCTCCGCGGCACTTGTTTTTATTCCCGCCGACCTTTTCTCCAAGAAATATGAATAAAAAAAATGTTAACTTGCACAAACAGTTTATAATAAAAGTAAAAGTAATTACAAGTTGAGTTTTGTTTTTATTTAGTTTTCTTAAAATACTTTAATATCATGTATAACAGTATCACTGTATTTTGACTTGTTTAATCTGACAAAACAACAATGATTTTTTATTTTTTTTATTTTATTGAGTCAACAACAACAACAAAAATTCTGTAAACCAACAAAACAAAAAAATGTGGCCCTATATATCTTTCTCAACCCTGCTAGTTCCAGTACTAATGGACACGGCTTCGTGTTCTTAATTGTTTACGTTAACAGTAACCTTGGTCTGTGCAACGATACCCTGTTACTATAGTATAGACTTGTGACGAGACACAATTTGACCAGTGATGTCATTGATCAGCGCTGCAAGTGGGGACGGAAAACGATAGGCAAAAAGCCGAAGCAATCTTAAGCGCAAAAGACGTGTTCAACTCAATTTCTACACGCCCGTATCGCTAGAGGTGTATCGATTCGCTAGGGTTACAATACTATATACGTATCTCGATATATATGTAGGTCATGATACAATATGTATCGTGATACACAGACAGAAACAGAGATATTGTAAATTACATGGTATGATAAATTTGTCATATCATGTACGAATACAAGGGCAGACTCTGGTGTATTTCATGACTGATTGGTTAATATTGTAATTTGAAGTTCAAATGAATTGTCAAATTCTATGTTATTTTAGTTTTATAATACATATTCCAATCTTTCATGGCATAAACGTATTATGAGTATGTCAAACCCATAGAAATATGTAGTAACCAATCGGTGAGCTCCCAGATATCTACGTACTGTTTGTGCTCTAGACTGACTTGTATTCACCAGCTCGACTCGCACGAGCACCATACACAGTGCGTGCGCAGTAACGACACGCACCAGTCAATCAGCACTTTCAATTGTAAGGACAGTGATTTTCCGCGATCGCGGGAAACGGACGGAAAACACGGAAACGGCCATTGGAAGCGGAAAAGATATTTTCAAACGGAAAAACTCGGAAAACGTAATTTGAACATATTACAACATAGAAATTTCAATAAAATCACAAAAAAACTGTCGACAATAGCATTGGTAATGATATGGTTTACATTCAGACAAGTTTCAGAGTGAAATGACTTACAATTACGACTTTTGGTAGCCCTGTGTTTCGGTGCCAACCCAACTGTCAGTCAGTGGCCTGAACATGCATCTAGGCATTTTTAGCTTTCTGTGGTTATTTTTATCATGAACACAACACATAAAAAAGCTATTTTCAGTAAGTTCATTTTCATTTTTCAGTACTGATAATTTTATTATGAACACATTACCCTACAGGTTCTTTCAAAGGTTGTACCAAATACCTTTTTTTTCATGCAAATATATGTAAATGGAAATTTGCATTTTTGGTGTGTACAATCTCTATGGCAAAACGGAATTTCCATTTTTTCTTTACTTTGAAACGGAATTCATGATTTTCCCAAATGGAAAAGGCAATTATTTGAAACGGAAAATCACTGTCCCTACAATTGTTTTGCAGTAACGCTTTTGGTGGCAATACAAGCGTACCACATATATTGACCCAGTTTTCTACGACAGGGAAGGATATTTATCTGATGCTGAGTGGGAGTTCATTCAATAAATTAATTCATTAGCAAGAATTGAATATAAAAGGAATTATTTGTGAGGTTCTGTACCGAGGTTCACCGATGTATCAGTGAATCGTTAGCCTACACCCGTACATAATGCATGAGTGAGCTAAGAGTACAATGCAATATCTCAGCCTAGGAGTGCCGTAGAGATAATCGGTCTTGTTTTGGAGAGTAAGGCATGAGCTGCGTAATGCAATACTATCAACTTATTATAGACTTGCATTTAAAATAAAATAATTTTGCTATAAAATAACACTATTTTCCCATTTTACCAATTATGCACTATGTACTCTTGGTACATATCATGCTTACTAATACTTTCTTCATTGTTATTTATTCTTATGATCGTAAAACACCTCTGAACTGCAGTTTTTAGCATATATGACTGATGAGCCATTGTTTAATTACGATGTTCTGCCGTTTTTGTGCATCAACGGCCATTGGTTGGCTCTAGTATCGAGCTTGCCCCCAGTATTTTGGTCAAGTGTCTCATCTTATTGTATGTACAGGATTTAGCAAGTACTCATAGTAACCTTACTGTTACTTGATTTTAAACAAAATGAGTGATTACCAGGGGTAGAAATAAGGAGAAAAAAAGAGATGGTCCACATGACCATCTAGTTTGAAATTTAGATGGTACTCCTAAATTTTAGATGGTCCTCCTAAATTTCAAATTGTTCTCTAAAAGTAATGCGGCATGCAAGCGTAAGAAAGAGATTTTACATGGTTATAAAATGGTTTAATTATTCACCTACAATGAATATATCAAACGATACAGTAATTGTTTATTCACTTTAATAGTATATTGGTTAATAAAGTTGTTTCAGTAGAATTTAGTTGAACCCAACTAAACGGAATACAGTATGTCTCAAATATTTCTTAGGAGCACATTCATTCATTTTTAGCTCACCTTCACATCGTCAAGCTGAGCTATTGCCATGGGTCGTCGTCCGTCGTACGTCCGTCCTTCCGTCAACATTTGGCTACGGTCATCGATAAGTTAACTCAGGAACCGTTCGACCCACATGTTTGAAATTGGGTATAGTTGTTACTGCTATGCTCCCATATTGAACGTCCTATTTTGGAGCACGCCAGTCGACGTACTTTCGAGCCACGGCAATGTTTTGGCAAAAATGGGAATTGCCAAGATTTCATTGACAATATCTTTAATGCAAAATTGGTATTTCCTCTCCACCCTGTCGATAAAACTTCTATATTAGAGTAAAGTTTTACAAAACATGTCGGAACGCAGCATAACCTATTTATTTCGAACGTCATCGCTAAGAAACATCAAAGCGGGTATAGCGCCATCTACCATCACAAATTGTGATTCATTTTGGTTTATAAATTATTATTGCGATATACAGATGGCAACCGTGTGCTACTGCCTAGAAAAATTCATACGAAGTAAACACTTCCATGCAACCAATTAACCTTTGACAAAAGTTGTGTTATGGGCAGGGAAACACCATTGTCACGTGGTATATAGCAGCTACGTGGAATAAGCGTATCCTCTCAATCTTACACGTTACACATCGGGAGCTCCGCTTTTAGGCAGTGCCTAAATCTGAATATTATAAAAACGTTAAATGGCGATCATTTAGGTGTAACGCCATCACTCGCCCACATCTCAGACTTTCACATCTCAAACATTTATTTTCACATAAAAAATTACACATAAAAATAAAAAGAATATAATGGGAGTTCTCCCATATATTCTCTTCATTTCTGTAATGTACGTCGATGGTCGCTCAATTAAAACACTTCTTCTCACTCACTCATTTGTGTCCTTTTTTGTGGTGAGTTTATTTTATTTTTTATTATTTTTGGCTAATTTTGTTTTATTTTAGAATTAGGGATAGGGTTAGGATTAGGGTTAGGGTTAACTGATTTCTATATCCACACCTTATTTCTATATTCACTATCTCTCCCCTGAGACCTACTACTCACAAATTAGCCGGAGCACTGCCCCGAGTGGTACTGTCCACTAGCATTAACTCTGGTGGCTGCTAGGATAATGTTGTAGGTAGGGGTAAATCAATCGCCGAGGACAATATATTGATCCGGTAAAACACCCAGAATGCAATTAAAACAAAAGCTGTATCAACAAATTTCACTACTGAACGTCCTTGTAATTTCATTACCATTTGGCCTGGCCCATTGATTGCAAAAATGTTATAGACTCTACTACTAGAGACTATGGTTATTGAATACTCAAATATATATAGTATAATACTATATATATTATTATATATTTACTTTCCAAGTATCCATTGTCTAATTTTATATTGCTTACATTTGATGCTTTGTCTAACCATATCATTGGCATGGAGGTTGCTGCTTAATATTCAGAAAAAAAACTTCAATTTTATTAGATTACGTTTTATGTTTAAAGATACATTGCTGCATATATATGCAAATTAAAACTGAGATTTTAAGAATTACGTAATGGAGTCAGTTCTCCGTCTTTGTTGTTATTATCAATTTGGTGGCATACACTTACACATGTATGGTTGTGTTGTTTTATTGTATTTCAGAGCTCATGTCATCTTCAATGTTGAAGCCCAAGTCGCACCGTAGCCGATCTTCAAACACAAAACCAATGAAGTATGTTCCCTGGGAACCATGCAAGGGTGCTGTTGGCAGGCTACCCGTTAATGGACTATGCAAAGTGAACAGAAGCTCTTCAAGAACCAAACATTCAGATAGTAGAGTAGATGATATGAAACAGAAGTTGTTTGAGATGAAGGACATCAGCCCCTACAGCTGCATTCACATTGACAGACGTTTGCTGGAGGGTGGCAGCGTAGATGGTGTGCTACCCACAGATAATTACACAATGGAATCTCGATCAACGGATGTGACCGATAGTGTGCAGCAGTGCTGGCCTGTATCACAGCAAAATGGGCCCTTGAAAGACGTGTTGCCAATTAGTGGGTCTGACAGAAGTTATGAAAAAATAATGTCATCTACCAGTATTCATACGGTCATGCCAGGTAGCACGGCTGTTGATATCTACTCTTCACATGGATTCACTCTTGGAGGAGAAGAGCTCGAGCTTAAACACAGACATCATCTGTCAGATATGGAAAAGAAGGTGTTGTTTGACGAAAAAGACGCTCTAGCCACACAGCTGCATATTCAGATCCAGGTACTTCAAATTCAATACCGTTCTGTTAATTTCTTATTACATTTACTGCTCAGGTACTTCCTGTATACTAGAGTCCCTGCATTAGAGACCCCAAGCGATAAGGCAGAGAAAACCTTCAGAAATCTAGTATGAGATGAATTAGAAGTCATTGGTATTTTGTGACACAGTCTATGACTCAAAGTGAAAACCCAGAGGACCCTATTTCAGTTTTAAAGAACATAGATTGGTAACATCACGATTGGCCTACTCCCATTTCGTCTACTCCTATTTCGCCTACTCCCATTTCGTCAAATCTCAGAATGGTTAATAGTGCCATTTTGTCTATGTTCATCTACCTAGTCAGTTTTTGGTCTACTCTTTCCCTTTTAAAGTAAAAGAGTATATTTGGGTCTACTTTGCCAGATTTACACAGAATAACACAGCTAGCTCAAGCATTGATTGCAGCAACACTTTATTTTGCATATTTCACATTATATACAGCATTTGGGCAATTCCAAGAAAAACGTTCACTGAAAGTAAAAACATTAATTGCCTAGTTTCATGTAGATTGCTTTTTAATGAAGTATAAATTTCATATTTTAATTCATACTGACTTTCATCATAACACCAAAGCTGCAGCTCACTGAAAACACTTGTGGTATGTTTATACAGTCTATGCAGTTTTGCACATAACTCGTAATTGTAGATGCTAGGTGTGAATTACATCTCTACAATACATTAAATGTTCATTGCGGGTAATCATTTCAATATTTGCTCACTCGATTATTTTTTTATTCAGGTGAATGCAGAGCTGAAGAAGTTACTAGTGGCATCTCTTGGTGAAGATCTGAATGAACGGGTTGACTGTTTGATCCAGTCAAACGCTAGACTTGCTACTGAGGTATCATCTCATTCCCACAGGATAAGGGGCTTGTATGAGCAGCTAGAGAAACTGTCTATACAGGGTGATGTGTGGCGAAGCAAGTTTCAAGCTAGCAGGTAAACAAAACTAGTTATGCTCTGTCTTCAGTGCATTTTTCTGAGATTACACTGCTTACAACTTATTTTCAAGGACGATGTGCTCTCCAAAATCATTTAGCTTAGGAAAATGAGATTTTTTTCACACACACACACACACACACATAAACGCCTGTCTTATCCTGTGTGATTTTACGTGATTTGATGTATGCAATTTTTTGCCGGTGTCTTGTTCTTCACCTGAATAATGGGGATTATTGACTGACAGTGAAGGAAGTCTATCAGTCTACTTGTTCCGAGTTTAACTGACTAAAGATGTACGCCCTGGAATGGCGGCCTTCTCGTAAACGAGGCTGCCCCAGCTGCAAAATTATTTGGACCAATTGGATAGATATATACAGTTGAACTTCGTTACTACATACTCTGTTTATAACGTTTACACTGCTACAACGCACACATCTCCAAAAGTCCCGAATTTGTGTAATGCATTATTCCATTTGCCAGTATTGTTTACAACGTACACCTATAACATAAATTTCAATACAACGTTCAAATTTTCACTGGAAAAATGCATACTGGCCTTCTTTACAACGTACAGCGGGAAACCTTGCAGCACGCAGCACTTTTTCAGGACTTCGCAGACGAAGATTACTGCATTTTACAAGTTGTAAGTAAACGAACTGATCCAGTGGCATCAGCAACATTTAAACTCATCCATGACATCAGTGAAATTAACGCGGGCGCTTTCATTTCTTTGAGTGCAAATAATGGGAACAAAAGATGGGTGTTACATTATCATTAAACTTTCATGTTTTAATTCTTGCGTTAGCATTCATTTTATGGGAATTGGTTACAACGAACTATCGTTATAACGTACTAATTCTTAAGGTCCCTGGAGGTACGTTGTAACGAAGTTTGACTGTATACGTATTTCATCTCAATCGTCACAGTTCTTGGTAACGTGAACGACAGGCAACTGACCCAAACTCCAGAATGCCAGGCCAATCTGACTTAAGGATACTCTCAAGGTTTTACGCAAGATTTTACCGATTTTCATTTTCGACTTTATTCGATGGCTAACACTATGTGCCACCTGTGTACATGCTCATTTCTCCATATAATGGTACATGTGAATTTTTAGAGCGTTTTGATTGCTCGCGTACACGTGTAGTGAGCAGCAGCTGACGTCACTGATGACGTCAGAGACATGATACAACCAGAATTTTAATGATATTTACTAAGCCAGTATCATTCAGCATCAACCCTCCTACAGCTGTCATCTGCCAGTGATAGTTGAAATTGCCGCGCGACCGAAAATAGCCCCGTCTCCCTTGTTACACACCTTGCATTTAGGCGCGTGTTTGTTAACACAGCTTAGTAACGGCATGCAGTACACATCGTACGCGCGTTTTGCATGAAAGTGCGGTGGTAACCTCGTAATTTCTACAATTTCTCAAGGTGCATGGAACATATTACCAATTTAGTGGTGTCAGTTAGTCATGGATATGTCGCAGTAAGTACTAACATTAGATATTTCACATACGTTCACCCATTTTGCACACAGGCGATCGATCATTGTGAAAAATAGAAAACCGCTGATTTCTCCGTTTCGATTTCTGACATAGTAGCCGATGTATAAATGGATATTTCTCTGTGATTACAACTCGGATTAATTTAATTTTACACTCGTTTTAATGGTACATATTGCTGTAAAAAAGTGCGTCAGGGATTGTTATTAAGTGCCGTATTTTATTAGTTATGCCTCTATTCGCTAAAATTTTCAATTCTAACACAACTTGATTTTTAAGCAGTTTTTTCCATTTTTCTCGGTAAATATGAAACTTAAAGAAAAATCCTGACGCACTATTTTGGTCCATATTGTGCTTAACATTTTGTATCTTCAATCTTTCTGGTAGTTGAGAAATATCCAAAATACCATTTTTACATAAAAATTCAAAATTTGTGTGGTAACATAATTAGGTGCCGGAAATTTCATGAAATTTGTTGGCTTGAGGATAGAGATATATCTCCTCTATAAATAAAACAAGTGATTGATTCGATTCATTCGCCAATAAACGTTTAATCTTTATTAGAGCAATACACGTGCAAAAGGTGGAGAGTATCCTTAAAGATTGGCTTCTTTAATTAAAAAGTTTAACCTGCTTGACATGCACATAAACACACAATATTTCAAACAAACATTTCAATGACTAACATATAAAATCTCGTAATGACATATTAATAATCCATAACAAATATATCATATAATATTATAACATATGCCACAAAATATAAAGAAATACAATAGAGTAGTTACACAGGTCTGTGTTAACAGCCTTCTAATTCTATTGAACTCGGTCCTGTTCATAACTGTCCTATGAATAATGTAGGACACTTGTTTTTTAGGCTCATGCTGAATGACATCTCTTATTTGAAAGGTGTTCTATGTCAGAAATACCAGCATTCACAAGATGTGCTCAGGGAGCTACTTACTGAACATCAGGAAATGAGACTTCACCTCATTCAGACATACAAGTAGGATTCACAGGCTACTGATTTAGTGTCGTTAATTTATTCGAACTTTATTTTGATCCTATTAAGTAGAGCTTAACTATGTTGTGTTACTTGGATTCATGCACTTAGCACATTCACTGTGAAACTCTAGTCATCTCATGAGAACAAGCAAAGTGCACCAATGCTAAACTAGTGAATTGGCTCATGGCAACATTTTGTATCCTATTTACCCTACTCTCTCTGTGTATCTGCAGGTGGCAGGTACAACGTGCCTAAAAATTAGACAATAACAGTCTATATGATTTGAACTTAAGTTTGTATTGGTAGTCATAATTTCTGACCCCAATGTGGTTTAAGAGCATTCGTTATAAACATGGCATCATTTAAACCATAGTAAGCCATGTTTTCGTATCAAAATGTAATTATGTCCGAAAACGATTTGCTTTATTTGAACCTGTAAGGTAAGATAACAGTCATGAAAATAAATTCATTAATTTGGTTTGCTTTCCAACAACAAAAATGTACATAGTAAATCAATATCTGACTAAGTGGAAGCTCATAAAAGTCTAAAGGCCACATTGAGCATACAGTCGACCTCGCCTAAGTCGACCTCGCAGTGTGCAAACAGCACGAAATGTTCTCATTGAGCCAGAGACGTGCTACAAACATAGGGATTCTCAAAATTACGTCGATGTTATGTCACATACCTAGCAGTAACCCTACGCTAGCGCAAATAGTTCCTGGCACGAAAACACTATATTTGTTTCCTGGTTACATAAGTAATATCAAGAGTAGATAATAACACAAGAGTGAGACACCCGATTCCCGCATTCGTAACCGATTTTTCTCATCAAAGTTTGCCACCAATAAAGAAGCAAGTGTATACGTTCCTCAGCTTATTATGACTACTAATTACTCACCTTCGTGGTACTGATATTTGTTTACATATATTTGCTAGCGTGTTGCTGTAACTCGTAATCTTGCATGAGCTGAATTCACACAATTTACCGCTATTGTGTGAGGTGTTAAGACAAAATTTGTAGCTATAGTGGCGCCAATATTTAGCAACGGACTGTTTCCAAATCATTCGTGCCCCGATGGTTTAAACAAATTTCACAATTTTGTACTGAATAAACATATAATAATGAATAATAACTTGTGTTATCATAGAAAAGAACTGTTAACGATCGCTCCACTGTGTCCCGGATGTGTAAACATCACTGTGGTGCTACTTTCGTAAGAGAAGTAATTTCGTTTAGATTTTGAGAAGAAATGTTATGAAAGTAGCAATACAAATGAGTTCTAATGAGTTTTGGCAACATAGACGAGCTCACAGTAGGTCTATATATATATGCATTTAGCTGCGAGGTTGAGCAACTTTAAAGGGTTTGTGACAAAAACCAAGCAGTACACTCCATAGCATTGCATAATATTGTGACCCCATCTCAAAATCTGGCCAAAGCATATAGTGTACTTTTAATAAGATACCCAAACTTTTACAGGTACCTGAAAGAGGTGGAAGAAGCATTTAATCCGTCAATAACATCTTATGGGCAACAAGAACCGTTGGTGCCCATTAACACAATGCAGTTAATTACTGCCAATCAAAAACTTTCCGACAGCATCAAGTTCAAGTTGTTAGGCAATGCTCAGTTGAGTTGTAGATTGCCTGCCAATGGAACGGATTGTGAGGCTGCAGCAACTCCTGGAGAGAATCGAGCAATGCAGGTAAAGTGCAGGGTTAAACATGAATCACCATGGTCCATACACATATTTCTTTATGCATAAGATCTTGAAATTGTGATAGTATGTCTGGATAATATGGTGATATGTTTAAGATTTTTTCCGGTATTCATATTAAAAAATTGTGAGATCTCACTAAATATTAGGGCTGTAATGATAACACAAGCCTCTCGATTCTATCCGGTTCTCGATATTAGCCTCTCGATTCGATTCCTTCGATTAGATTCCCAAAATATTGAAATGGTATCTTATTTTTTATATTTTCATTATTTTGCAATAATAAATTATTCGAAATTGCCAATGAATACTAAATGGTGAATAGACTAGAGTCTAGAGAGTACATATACACTGCACAGCTGCTGAGTAACATTGGTGAGTAACACCACACTCCACAGTATATAGCGTAGTGCCGCCATCTATTGGAGGGAAAAAGTGGTATCGAAGTGGAATCGAAAATACGTGGAAAAATATCGAGGATCGGATCGAGGGAAGAGAATCGCGATCCGATTCGATTTCGGTGGATCGTTACAGCCCTACTAAATATGTGTCTACTTTAATGCTTTAGTGTTTTTAGATTATATGTGCATTGCAAATTTGTTTACTTTTGTAATTCTCTACATTGTCAGGGCAGTGAAGTGTGAACCAGTGATTTTCTAAATGCAACTCTTCGCTTATAGGTTCTGGCCAATCAGATGCAGCTAAGTCCCTACCATGTAGGCTCGCTGGCCGGTAGTCTTGGAGGCTACCACCCTGGCAACCCTTGCCACGAGGTGACTGCATTTGATCGTTGTGCTCACTGCAGGGGAGAGATCTACATTGTGTAACGTCCGAGCTTGACGGGAGTATGCTGAAATGCATAAAACAACTAGACAGAGGGCACTCACGGAGAGTGCATACCTCCCCGCGAGCATGTAACATGTATGTGCTCGCTGGTGGCGGCTGCTGACTGACTCGGCACTCGCTGACTCGACGTGCTATCGATCGCGCCATGGCTACACACACACACGAGACCGATTACATGACCTCCGTTGCATCTCCGTTGCGCGGAGGTAATAAAGCACACGTGATATATCGTGTGGGTGTGTGGCCCACAAACTGTGGTTATACTTCTAAGGCTTGTATTAAACTAATGTTAAATTATCGGTTAGGAGGGCATCAGCCATTAGAATTGCATATAGGATTGTGTAATTGTAGTGTTGTAGGCTCTTGCCTCTAAACACTCAACTAAACAAGTCTCTTTCTGTTCATCACACCGGGTCTAAGACCCAGATGTTTATTATTACCGTAAAGTGTTATATACACCATACTGTCGCCAATCGTGTGTACATACAAGATTGCAGTAACATAACACATTGACTACACTACATTCCTCCTCTGCTTGCATTAAAAATATTATTTGTCTGCGTCAACTTTAGACTAATTTCTGTATCTCTATATTAGACACATCGGCTAAGCTAGACCTCAAATGAAAACGTTTACACGTCAACAAAACTTGTTCATCAGTTAAAGTTGATAAACCTTGCAGCTAAATGCATATATTATATCAAGAGCTAATAATACCTAGAGTGTACAACGGAAAAACGGGAAAATAGTGCTATTTCACGACAACATTATTCTACTTTGCCTGCGAGTCTATAATAATTTCATGGTATTGCATTAAGCAGAATTCTTTGCTCTCTAAAACAAGACCAACCGTTGTCATACGATATCTAGGGCGAGAGTATCGGCTCCTAAACCTCTTCGCTCCACACATGACCAAACGCGCTCGATCCACGTTCTGCATCCCATCCTGCACGCGGCTTAGGCTGCTATCGTGGATGAGTGGCGGTTTTTCCGCCATAATTTTATGAATGATTTCGGGTTGCAGGGGCAGGGTGGAGGTGACTTTCGGGGCATCGCTATGCCCTTATCTCCCATTATCTTTCCTAGCACGGCTAATGCCCGTCATGATTGGATGCCGGGCAATGTTTTTTTAATTAAGTCTCTACAACGCAGCTAGTAAGAGTACCAAATTTGGGCATGTGACATCAATTATCAGCGCTCCAAGCGGTGACGGAAACCGATAGCCGGAATGCTTAGACGCGTGAAGGATGGGGCAGAAGTGATGATTCGAGGCGGCGTTTGCTAGTGGGAGGGGAGGTTTAGGAGCCGATATCGTCGGCCTAGGAGTATCGTATTGACAAGCGGTTTGGTCTGTTTTAGAGAGCAAAGAAGTCTGCTTAATGCAATACATGAAGATTATTATAGACTCGCAGGCAAAGTAGAATAATGTTGTCGTGAAATAGCACTATTTTTCCGTTGTACACTCTAGGTATTATTAGCTCTTGATTATATATACCTACGGTGAGCTTGCATATGTTGCAAAAATTCACTACAACTCATTTGTATTGCATTCATAACATTTCTTCTCAAAATCTAAACGAAATTACTTCTCTTACGAACGTAGCACCACAGTGATGTTTATACATCCGGGACACAGTCACACAGCGGAGCAATCGGCTTGATTCATTAACAGTTCCTTTCTATGATAAAACAGGTTATAATTCATTCGATGTTTAACTCGGTACAAAATTTTAAAATTTGTTTAAATCATATCTATATTACTTATGCAATCAGGAAACAAATATAGTGTTTTTGTTCCAGGAACTATTTACGCTAGAGTAGGGCTACTGCTAGCTTTGTAACAAAACCGCATTCGACAGTTTTCAAAATAGTCAACTTCAGAGGACATTTCTGGCTCAATGAGAACATTTCGTGATGTTTGCACACTGCAAGTATGCTCACAGTAGGTCTATAAGAGCTTTTTGTTGCGAGGTTTATCCGTTTTAACATTTGGAAACAGAAACATCTAAGCTACTGGAACATCACAATCTAAAACCCATTTCTTTAGCAACTGAGTTATCCATGTTTAACCCTACAGTTTCTAACTTCGTCTGTAAGTTATTACGAATTATTAATTATTAAGAATGTACAGTGAGCCTCATCAAGAATGCTGGTGTTCGTTCGATGGTCTTCCCAGTTTATATGCAGGATTCGTCTGAGGCAGTGCTGATGATAAATTTCTATTGCCTTTAGATGTCGCCTGTATGTTGTCCATGATTCTGAGCAGTAGAGAAGAGTTGGTAATGCAACTGCTTTATACACAAGGATTTTAGTGTCCACTGTTAAACGTCTATTATCGAAAACCCTCTTGCGAAGCAGCCCAAAAACTGAGCCAGCAGCATGGAGGTGGTGTTGAACCTCAGCGTCAATATCTGCTTTTGACGAAAGGAAGCTGCCCAAGTAGGGGAAGTTCCCTACATTGTCTATAACTGATCTAACGATTGCGATGGATGGGGACGTAGCTATTTCACGTGGGGCTGTCTGGTTGAGGACCGGAATCTTCTTGATGTTAATGGACAAACCGAGTCTTCGGTAAGCATAGTCGAAGGTGCTAAGAATTTATTGCAGGTCTTTCTCTGAGGTAGCACATATGCAGTTCAAATGTTCAAATGGTTGTAATGTATAGATACGCAGTAAAATTATGGAAGATGCCAGCCATTAAAAAAAACAGTATTTAACAATCCAAGCATGCAACATCTAATAAAATATAGAATTTAAAATATTTTTTATTAATATATGAGTTATAGCAGTTTTTATAGACATTTTTGCATTATAGCTTGTAATATACATGGCCTGCTGATGTCACAGACTATAATCACATATTTTGGCAATAGCGTTATAGAATTATAATAGATTAAAACTAGTTGGATTTTGGCTGAAATTATGTCAGTTATTAATTCTCATAAATGAGAACATACAAAACAAATATACATGTGAAACTGATTGACCGATGTCACAGAGACTATTATTACATATTTTGTCAAACAGCTATATTTTAAAATAAAATAAAATTTATAAATAGCATCAAGAGCTTATTAAGAAGGAGAGCGTACAACGGTGAAATGCTGAAACCATGTTGCAGTATTAGTCGAATTAAGAAACTTTGCCCGTTTTATTTTGACGATTCTTTGCGGTAGTATTGATCAGCTGTCCTACCTTACTGATATAAAACAAACCGCTTGTCCCTACGATGCTCCTATGCTGAGATAATGAGCGGTGAAAATCTGAGCGATACACGCGAGGTTTCCCGAAGCTATCTCAAAGCGAGAGAGGGTCGCAGCCAAGCATTTGTTGGTTTGGTTATCTTGGAAATAACTCTAATGCTCTCCATGCGCATGAGCGCGTCCTTTACCTTTTTGTACAGCGGTATTGGGATGCGACGCGGCATTGAGATTGAGTACGGTTGCGCACTGTCCTCAATTTTTATCTCGTAGTCACCTTTCATCGTACCAAGTGATGAAAACAGTTCTGGAAATTGACTTTTCCACTTTGTAGCTTAGCATTTGACAGACCTCACTGCCGACACGAGGTTGAGTTTCCTGATAGATGGCTGGATCGCCAAGAAGTGGCTTCGTAAGATCACGAACGACGTAGATATCGTTTATCGCGACGCACGAACCTTTTTCGAGTTTTCCAAGAAACATCCCGGCAGTGACGAGTTTGGAACCAGCAGCTCATACTAGGACCTTGGCCGGCCTGACTAACTTTCCATAGCGTTCGCAGTATATTTTCAATGGCATACACGTAACCTCGGCACCTGTATCGATTTTCCACACAATGTTCGAATCCGCTATTTTTACTTTGCTTTGCTACGAAAGATCCTCCACTGTTTCAGATTGTACTGCTCCCATGAAAGCGGATGCGGGGTCACCCTCCGAACCAACCTGGTTGACAGATTTGCGAATTCTGCAATGCATTTTATAATGGCCAATTTTTTGGCAAAAACGGCATTCTACACTTTTGGCTGGACACGGCTTTTTATTATGCAGCGGTTGTCCACAGTTCGGACACGACTTCCAAGCCTGCTTTCTAGGCTGAAACTGCTTATGACTGCTACTACTATTATGCGGCGGTGTAGGCGGCAGACGTTTGGGACGCCTTTGAGCATTTTGACGTTTTTGAACTTTGGCTACCGCCACCGGCATGGGTTGCTTCTGAATTGTTTTGCTCTGGCGAGCCTTGTCCATGGCAGTTCTAAGCGACAAGTCTGCGTCAAGTTGCAGACGTTCTGACAATTTGCTGTCCTTAAGTCCTACCACAATCCTATCCAGGATTAATTCGTCATGAAGTGTACCAAAGTCGCACTTTTCCGCAAGAGTGAAAAGATCAGTGATGAACGAATCCACAGGTTCATCCTCCTTCTGGAAACGTTGATTAAATTTTGCCCGTTCGAAAATTACATTTTTCTTATGTACAAAATATCCATCCAGTTTGGCTTTAGTGAGTCCGTAACTCTTTTTTCATCCTCCGTTAGTTTCAGTGACATTAGAATGTCATCCGCTTCATCACCCATTGAGTAGATGTGTGTGTCTATTTGTTCTGGCTCTCTATTTTCTGAGAGACCAGACACCTGTCGGAATCTTTCGAACCATCTGATCCATTTTGACCAGCCCTGCGGCTTCGAAGTCGAATGACTCAGGTGGTTGGACTTGGAACTGTGCCATAGTCACTACCACAGGGAAGGGCAGAACGTTTGTAAAGTTCCACATAATATAGTCGGAAGTCACTGCTGATCCGAAAATCCAGTAGGATCGGAAACTAACAGCTTGTGTAGCATGCACTACGTTACCACATCGACATGTTTACCACATCAACATGGGCAAAATGAGGAAACCGGGGCATCACCACTGGCCTATTTACTGCCTCTACAGTCTTTTACGATTCTCCAACCAGAGCCGATGGGGGGGGGATCTCACGACATGATTGAAGGCTTCGCTTCCAGATTGCTGCTTGATAGTTGGCACGAGAAGCATGCTTCAGTAAGCAGTTAGCGCATGGCGGTAATTGAGTTGATTCAATGTTCCCCTTCTTGGCACAGAACAACCTGTACCTGAGCTCGTTGGTGTCGTTTGTGCTAGGTTGAGAGCTATACAACTGACATGTGAAGTGCTGGAGGTTTTCAACCACATCATCCGAAAGCTCATTCCATTCCTAACTGGACAAGTTGAAGGGCTCCAATCTTCCCCCGTCCAGAGAATGCGCTCACCATATCACATCCCGTGAAAGCATGCATACCAAGGAGGCATTTGCAAAGTTCTAGTCCTACTGCCTGCACTACACTAGAGATGCTGACATATCTGGTTCGTGTCTGTGTTCCACACTTAAAGTACATGGATATGGGAATAAAGTTCTTTAATGCCAGGCATAGTATGAATACCTCGGTATCTTCTGATGCTACGATCACTGACTCATAGCCATACCTGGCTGCATGAGCTGCATGGAGCATAAGCCTGGTGGCGGCTTCTTTGTGGGTTGAGGTGAGTTCTTCAGCCATCTCGGCAGGTGCTGAGGAAATCCGGTAGCACTTATCGTCTCATGTAACAAAGAGTGTCTTGTCTGTCAGCTTTTTTCTGTACTTGTCTCCTCTCTACTCCTTTGCTACGAATGCTGTAAAGACTTTCTTATTTTTGGGGTTGATGAGGAATTTTCTTCACTGCTGTACTTTGTGTTCCGGTTGAATGTTTCTCAACTCGTTTCCAAATTTAGAGCCTCTTTTCTCTGTCTGTGTTTTTGATGGAGGGTTTCTTGTACACATCGAAGACAACATCTATTCTCTTGGAAGACAATCCTTCATGCAGTGCCATATGCACCAGAGAAACAGCGACCTCGGCAAACGTCTTGCGATCCCCTTTAAGTCTCTGTACGAGGGCCATACCGTCAATTATACATGCTGATGGCTGTGGAATCGCATCTACTGCTGGCACACTCTTCTGTAGTTCTTTCGCCAGGGATGCTTTGTTTGTTTTCCTCAATGACCATCTGCTGTGGATAACGACCATGGAAGGGGTCCTAGTGGATGACGAAGAACCTCCCTCGTTTGGAGCTTCCTGTTTTCTGCGATGATGATCATATGAGCAAACAACGCTTGATCAGCTTTCAGGATAATCTCTTTCGCCATTCTAGTCTGGACTCGCACCTTTTTCTTGAGCTCGCTAAACGTCTGAATCTTTGCCTTGCTGATGGTGTTGTGGAACTTGGCTTGTGGCGGTGATGACTCCAGTTGCTGCACACGGAAGGTTTCATATGCTTTCTCCCCGATAGCTTTCGCATTGAGGAGATCTTGCTCAATCTTTGCAGTGGCGACTTTGCCGGTTGATAGACATGCCAGATCTTGTGGTTCGCTGGCGAATGGATTTAACGAGTGGCTTTGCAGCTTTTCTAGCACAGACTTGACATCGGCCTCATCTCTTGCGATTCTACTGCTTTAGAAATCATTGTGTCGGGCAGACGATTTGTTAAAATCTAGCATGTTTTTCATCTGCTTTAAGAATACACTGCGGTATTCAGCTACGTGATAGTACTTGCTGACTGCTCCTTGTTTGAGGCTGAACCCCTTGGTACCCCCTGGCGTTTGCGTGTCTGTTGTTACAGTCTCTTTGCATATTTGGTCCACAGGAATTCTACCAAACGGGTTTTCTTCACCTATCTGGACCGAGAATCCACCGGACTGAAGATATCCCCAAGCTTCTGGATGATCCGCTTCGATGTTAGACATTTCCAACAGATACGCAGTTAGGTACCGAGCATAGTTAAGGTTGTTTTAAACAAAGCACCAAAGAATCATTTGCCTGATGGCCAATAGATGCAGCTCTCAATTTCCCTCTCTGGGTGCTCTCAGTAATCCTAACATAATCTCCACGATGTCCATATAAGACATCCAGAAGCTCGACAGTTTCCCATTACTGTCGCGGAGATAGTCCAGGTACGTGTCATAAAGTTCGATGAAGTCTGGGAAAGAAGAACTCGTCATGACTTCCTGAAATTCTCTCTGGGATAGATCATCATATAGAGACATCAGTCTCTCAAAGAAATCTTCAACAAACGCCTTTCTGTCTCATGTTCAACCCACGACTGAAATCCTGCCCAGGCCAGTCTCTGGAGTGCCTCGTACATCAGTTTGTTTGCTGGAGTCAGCGTGTTTTTTTAATTTTCACGTTATTCCTATAACAATTTTGTCTTTGACCAACTCTGATTAAAATTTATAACAGTCTTTTTTTTGTTTATCAAGAACATACCTCTAAAAATTCGGGCATTGAACGATTTTGCGGGAGTTTCATTTGGAGCCTCGTTTCTATGCTGAAGCAAAATTTTGCGAAAATTCAAATTAACAAATCTACAAGAAAGCTACTATACTACTTCAGAAAGGTAATCATACAAATTTCAAAACACCTTGGGCTAGAGTACCATCTGATAGCACTAACAATTTGTCCTTCGATTTGGTACCGAAAGCTGGTCTGGTCCATGTACTGTAATATCAAAACGAGGCTACATACATTAGTAGTTCCATGAGCTACGCTCTGATGGCGCTGTTGTTACATAGAGTGCCTAACGTTCTGACGTTCGTTTCCCTCTGCGTTGTCTGTTAGTGCATCATGTGGTTCATCAGATGGTAACTCAACGATTGCTTCATCATCCATTACTCCTTCTCCATCTGCGACTGAATGTACACGTTTGAATTTTGACAGATTACGTGTAACACCTGATCTCTCCCCCACCCGCTGTTACCATGCTCTTTTTCCGATTCTGCACTTTGTATGGTCGTTGGTGGTATGGTGTAGACAGCTTGTTCGACCTTTGTTGCTTCACTGTGACTGTATTACCGATTTGAATGCTACTCTAAGATATAGATCTAATGCGGGCTAGCACATGTGAGACGGCTTTAAATTTCAGTGACTTCTGAACGGCAAGATTCAGTGTATGAGCTAGACAGCCTATATGGATGCAAGATCCTAATAATGTGCCGGCCTTCAGCATGTTTGCAGCATTGTCAGAGACCAAAGGTGGAACTCCAAGAGCAAATGGAAGGCCCCACTTCGTCAGTGCTGTCTTGAGAACCTCCGCTATGTTCTCAGCTGAAATTGAACAATAAGAAAGTCATACGGGTGCTACATACAGCTATCAAATTATTCAATCTATTTAAATGTTAAAAGAAACTTTTTTTAAATGCCTAAAATGGAATTTATCACAGGCGAGGTGAATAATTTAAAACAATGAAATGAAAACTGGATGGTGTGTGTGTGCGTGCGTGCGTGTGCGTGCGTGTGTGAGAGAGAGATTTGTACAAGAAATAGATGAATTTTAATGATATAATTGTCAATATATATATATTGAATGTTTAAAAAATTTCTATTCTGTTATTGTTAAATTTATTCAGTACTGCATTCTACAATAAATAGACCAAGTAACAAATTGTTGACATGTACCTATTAAATTATTAATTGTACAAATGTATTTGAATTTTACATGCAATGAAAATGGCTACAATCTGTTCTACAATATTGAAAGAAAACATACATTCATAGTGTGATTTTACTCGGAGGGATTTACTACGCAAGAACAAGAACATACCTGATATGCGGATTTTAGGTTTTCCTTTACAAGTGAAACTGTCTCGTGGTACATCTGTGGAACTATTACTTCAGCCAACTGTTTTCGTGACAGAATGGAGAAACGAGGGTCCAGCATTCTCACAAACTCCCGGAATTCTGCACTTTCCACAATCCGATAGGGTCTCAAATCCTTGACAATAAACAATGTCAATTTTCTAACGATCTCTTTGACTTTATCTGATTTAGGATTGTACTTGCTCTTTTGGGCAAGAACAGTATTTTGGGTAGGTTGAGCAAACTTCACAACTGGCGGCTTGACTTCTGTACCAGGGGTGACCAGCTTTTGTGGATAGTGACGTCGCATATGAGACATCAGATTACTCGTGCCACCGCCAGCATTTTTCACAGCACTGCTGCACGTATTACATATTGCCACACTATCAACAATTTTTTCCGTTTTACATATTTTTTTCAGGCCAAAATGTTTCCACACGTTCGATATGGACCGCTTGTTGCTCACTATTTCAAACTCCGGCTCATGCCCGTCTGCCATCTTTGTTGCTATCATTGAAGGTGTTTGTCTTCAAAGTTATCATCGCTCACGGTCATTTTACATAAGGCCAGCTATGCCTGCACAACAGACTGCAGACGTATTGTCTAGACGCATTGTCTGGTTTGCTTGATACAATGTATACACATCACTTGATGCGTGCACGGGCCTAGCACAGTGTAGTGTACGTGCGTGTGTGTGATGCGCGCATGGGACGCATACACTGTACGAGCGCGTGTGTATGATGCGTACACGGGTCGCACACAGTGTACACGCGCGTGTGTATGATGCGTGCATGGGACGCACTTAGTGTACGATTTGAAAGTCCTGAACATTGCTCCATTGGCGCCGACATTTTAAAATCACATGCCGATTCCTACGCTTTCATTGGTTGGTAAATATTTGTGGCTGAGCTGGATAGCTCAGGGAGACCGGGGACAGCCCTATAGACCGAAGGACCGATAGACCGAATATTGCAAAGGGTTAGGGTTAGGGTATATATATGGTTTATAGTGGCATCATATGATTTATGGTGGCATCGGTGGATGTGCGGCATATTCACGTTCGAATACGGCATCAGTGGATGTTCGAATGCGTAGCTTGGAGGCTAGGCGACCGATTCCGGACGTGTAGCCACTGCGTATTTGAATAAACCTTCGGTCTATCGGGCCTTCGATCTATAGGGCTGTAACCGGGAGACCACACACGGTAAGTTTCTGGCCTCGCGAGGCCAGATATATCAAACACGCTAGATCGCCAAAAATCGTGCAGAATTTAGTTACCCGCACACGGTGAGCTATCTGCTGAGCCAACGGCCTCGCGCGTCAGCTCAGCAGATAGCTCACCGTGTGCGGAGGGCTTTAGTGAAACGCACTCGTGATCGATCGCGCCCCGTTCTCCCATCAAAGGCACTGCTGCCGCGCTCAGAAAAACGCCTGGCAGTCGCCGCGTCGCGTTATTCTTGTAATCTGCTATAGTTTGTAATTCCTTTGGAACAAACATGAGTGAGAGTAGGAGTGTCGTACGGCTAGAATCAGTCTGAGGTAATGAAGTATGTACAAATAAAACAGCGCAGACAGACTAGGCATATAGAATAGGTGCTGGAGATACGCGAATATAGCGTGAATGGTGTCGATTGACGGAGATGAATTTATAAAGCTATGCAATGACGAAGAAGTGAAATAAAATTGATGTGATAAAAATAGCTAAAGAAAGCTGGTACATCACTACACCACACAAAGTACCGCGGTACGTACCGGTACAGGTCACGTACCGCGGTATACCGGTAATACCGCGCACCTCTCGTGCGTACTACCCACTCGTGCCTTTGACCAAAATAACAGAAAAATACTCAATCAACAACTCTACAATCATACCTACGTGTAATATTGTGTTTTTGATTCTTCGTTACAGTAATTTGACTGGGAAATTTTATTGTTTTTCTTTGCGCGATAATCGAAAACCAAAATGGCGATCATTTAGGCGTAGCGCCATCTCTCGCCCAGATTTCAGACTTTCATATCTGAAACATTTATTTTCGCATCAAAAATTACGCATATATAATTATCAAGAGTATATAATGGGAGATATGGTATATAATGGTGAGCTATAGTGTCATTGACACTTTCATTATTTCTTACTCTGAATGAACCCATTCTACCATTTCTATTATAAATCAAAGCTACTATGTAAGCAACAATCTATCTAAATTCCAACATCTACTCGCTTCCCTTGTACTATGATTTCACTTTTGTACAAAGTCCTAGATATCTGGGTGGGCAGATGATTCTTCAAGATCTAGTCATAGCTCGTGGTTGACTTTCCCTTTTGGGTTGTGGTTGCTGAATTTTTATGCAAGGTTGACCGACAGCTGGCCTCCGGTCATCACCGTAGTAGGTCTGACGAGGCCCTTCTGCAGTCTTTCGAAGATGTCGTCGGTTTCGACGGTACTGGCCACCATCCTCAGTTACCACTTTGTATGATCTCAGGTGCGATGTATTTTGTGCAATTGTCCCCTCCTCCATTGCTTGTGTTGTTGCGATGGCTGCATACGCACCACATCCTCCGGCTTCAGTTGTGGCAGGTTCCTTGCATATCAATTATAGTAGAAGGCTTGTTTCTGTTTTGCCTCCTTCATCTGAGTGCCAACACCCGTAGGTACCATTGAGCATAACAAGGTCGGTGACATTGGGTGGGTAGTCCTTGTCCTGCGGTTCATTAGCCTCTGGACTGGGCTGGAATCAAACCCTTCGGTATGTGTATTCCTGAACGCAAGAAAGCTCAGATACGTGTATGTTTGTGCTTCCTTCGACTTCTTCAGGAGTGTCTTAGCTATCTTTACAGCATTCTCAGCTTTTCCGTTGGCTTGCGAGTAGTGAGGCGATGTCGCGGAGTGCTTGAATTCCCATTTGACAACAAACCTCTGAAACTCATCTGAGATGAATGTCTGCCATTATCTTATATAAACTGGAATCCCATGTGCAAATTGTGTTTTTAGTTTGTGAATTACAGCCGAAAATGTAGTCGTGGTCAAATGGTCTATCTCAAAAAAAAATTGAGAAATAGTCCACCATCACCAGGTAATTCTTGGCATCCAGCACAAATAGATCTGCTGCTACCTTTGCCCAAGGTCTGGTTGGTGCATCCTGTGGATACATGGGCTTCTTCTGCTGTTTGGTGGCCATTGACAGGCACACGTCACATTTCCTTATGTAATCTTTCACCTCTGAATTCATTCCTGGCCAAAATATGGTTTCTCTCGCTCTCTTCAGACAGTTATTTTCACCCAGATTTGATGAATAAATGCGATCCAGCATATGCCTTCTCATAGCCTTGGGAATCACCACTCTCTCACCCTTATAGATCAATATTAGATCATGAGCTGTGCTTAGCTCATCTCGGTAGTGAACGTACGCTGTGACACCTTGTGGGAGTTGTTCTGTTTTCTCTGGCCATCCTCTCAAGACTGTTGCACGTAATTCTTGCAGCATCTCATCTTGTACTGTGCCTTGCCGCAACTTTCTCATCAGTGGTTCTGCAATGCGTGGATGACTGAGCAAGTTCACCTGTTCGATCTCTTTCTTCCTTGTCTTTCCCTTTACCAGGAAGTTATGCACGACTCATGTGTCGGCAATATACATTTGACTTCCGGGAAGATAGCCTATGTGCGCATCATATGTTTACAGTCGTAGAATCAAACGTTGCAATCGCTTTGGAGCTCATGCATGTTCTTGGTGACGATTACTTCAAGCGGCTTGAGATCACTCTGTACGTGCACTCGCCTGCCATACGTATATTGGTGGTTTCTTCCCAAACCAAACGTAACAGCAAGTAGCTCCTCGATTTGGGCATACCTTGTCTCAGCATCTGTCAGAGCTCTGCTTGCATATGCTATCGGCTGACCATCCTGCATAATGGTAGCTCCCATGCCCTTCTCAGAAGCATCAGCCTGCAGCGTCAGCTCCTTCTTGTCGTCAAAGTACTGTAGCACTGGCTCTGCTGCCACCATCTCTTTGATGTGCTCCACTGCCTGTTCATGGATATATAACCAACATCATTCCACCTCCTTCCTTGTGAGTTGACGGAGAGGTTCGCAACTCTCACTCAAGTGTGGTAGGAATTTGCTTAGGATGTGCACGAATCCCAAAAATCGTTGGATTTATGCTACGTCTGTTGTACTGGGCATCTCGTTCACTGCCTGTACCTTCGCTGGGTCTGGCTTGAGACCACGTGATGTAAACAGATGTTCCATGAATGCAACTTCCTTCATCTTAAACTTGAGCTTTTGCTTATTGAGCTTTACATTCTTTTCTACGCATCAGTGCTCTCAGCTTCTGGTCATGGTCTAGCTCTGCATCTCTCAGCGACTCTCCTTCCCCATAGACCAGTATGTCATCTGCTATGGTTTTGATACTGCCTAACCCTTGAAGGGTCTCGTCCAGCCTCCTCTGAAATTCCTCAGGTCCCGAATTGATACCAAATGGCATCCTTTTCCATCGATATCTTCCGAATGGTGTATTGAACGTCGTTAAGTAGGAGGTTTTTTCCTCAGGTTCAACATGCCAGAACCCATTCTTGGCATCTATGACAGTAAACATCTTCGCCTTGTTCATGTCCGGGAGTACATCTCCAATTGTCTCCATTGGGTAGTGGTTTTGTTTCACGGCTTTGTTCAAATCCTGGGGTCTAGACAAATCCTTAGTTTGTTTGGCTTGTCGATGCATACTAGGCTAGATACCCACGGCGTTGGTTTATCGACCGGCGCAATGATTTCTGCTTCTGTCAGCTTTCCCAGTTCTGCTTTCAACCTGTCTTTCAATGCCACTGGAACACGCCTGAGTGGATGCACTACTGGTGATATGTAAGGGTCTACTTCTACCTTGTACTTGCCCTCTAGCAGTCCAACACCTTCATATACATCATTGAACTTATCAATGAGTTGCTTGGCCGTATTAATTCGAGCCATTGTTCCCAACTGTAAGATGCAGTCACGATGAACTTTTATCAGTCCCATTTCCTGCAGGCCATCATCCATCGCTTTGATAACCTAAACCTAACCTTTTTCACATTTTCTTTACTGCTGTTAATTAAATTTTTGAATGAAGCCACATCAGGAGCAGTCTGGGTAATAATAGGTGGTAGTGCATTCCATGTTGGTATTGTCCGGAGATAAAGAGAGTATCTATAACAGTGTTTGTTGGGACAGATGACATTATAATTAAGTTCAAGGGTTTGATGAGCAGTAGGTTTAGCTGACGCATTTCTTGCCAGGTGGTGACTGATGTTTGATGGAGTAAGTTTGTGAGTTTCTTTGTATATAGCTATGACACGTGCCTTTTCCCTTCTGTCTTGAAGTGTATCCAAGTTCAGATCACGAAGTATATCAGTAACGCTGCTGGTGCGTCTGTAGTCATTTTTCACAAATCTAACAGCCCTCTGGACCTTTTCTAAATTGTCCTGGTGAATTTTCTGGTACGGATCCCAGATTGGGCTGCAATATTCCAGCCTTGGCCTCACAAAGGTTTTATAAGCAATTTCTTTGGTACGAGGGGAACACTTCCAAAGGTTCCTTTTCAGCAAACCCAAAATACTGTTTGCTTCGTTAACGGTCTGATTTATGTGTTTAGCCCAAAATAAATTGCTGGATATCTCAATCCCCAAGTAAGGTTTCCTCCTATTTACAAAGAGAGTTTATGTCTTCCTGTAAGGTATCACAGTCCTCAGGGGAGTTGATAGTCTTGTGTAGTCACATCTGTCTTGAATTGTAGACTGAAATGGTTTTTCTTACCGCATCTGGTGCATTGTTACCATACACAGGGCACTTTTCCTTGACTATCTCATGCTGTCGTCCACAGTATCGACATTTCCTCATCCTATACGACTGAGCATCTTGCTGCTTGATTTGAGACAGTACGTGCATGTTTCCTGAGCTGCCTTTTTTCTTCATAATCTTGTGCTTTATTGCATGTAGAGATGACGGTCCATCAATCACCCCCAGTCTATTCTTGGACAACTCAGAAGCACGGCATGTCTGGACACACTGTTCCAGCGTCAACTCAGCCTCTCTGAGCAGTCTCTCTCTCAGCACAGTCTCTTATGCCGCACACAATGCGGTCACGAATAAGGCTGTTGTGTAATTGTGTGAAATTGCAGTTAGCTGCTAGCAGTTTGAGTTCTGTCAGATAAGATTCAAACGTTGGCATTCATGGTTCTCATTTGATGAGTAGTCTGTTCATTCGCTTTGCAAATGTCAAAACTGTTTTAAGTGTCAGTTTCGGGAGTTGCAAAAGCTTCTTTCTGGTGGAATTGTCTCTGATCCCGATTACCAGTCGGTCACGGATCAAATTGTCTTCCAGTTTTTGACGACGTCTGCGTGTGGACAATACACAACTTGGTCCGCAAATGCAGACGTTATAACTCCGCTTTGCTAATCTGAGGGTGCGGGTTTACCATTACTGGGGTCTGCGTCGGCTTGGACTATACACAACTGTACTTACGCAGATAAGGTCTATGTCCCCCTGACCTCTGTTTGACCTGGCTCGTTTAGCTATTTCTGAATAATATATATATATATAATATATATATAGGGTTAGGGTTTGGGTTAGTTAGAAATAGCTAAACGAGCCAGGTCAAACAGAGGTCAGAGGGACATAGACCCTACGAGCTGTACTTGCCTCTCACAGACACAGGCACTTGAAGCGTTTCATCTGTAAACACACGCTGCCGCCATTGCTGCTGCGCTGCAAACTGACACATAAATATATAGTGTGTCATAGGTGTGACGCGGAGCTATAGCCTACACACGACGGGGAGACACACTGCCCACCCACGAACTCGCGCCGAGCCTCGGAGCACACGACTGGGAGAGACATAGACGGCTACAATATTAACCCATAGAATAGCTAAGAGAAGTTAAACGTGTAATCACCTACGAGGTCACGTAAACGTGACACGAGCAATATATATTATATATATATCTATACGCTATATTTGAGATACGTGCAGTGAACGTTATTTCTGTTATTCGTATGTGATGAATAAAACCATCAGTTGTATAAAGACTATCTAAGGACTTGCGTTCATTTCACTCTGGGTTTTCCTGCTACTGCATCACCGTCCTACCTTCGCGGTAGGAGCAAAAAATGATCCCGACACAAATAAATTACACGTGCTAACCACAGCACGTGTGAAAGTCCAGTGTGGCCACCCCTAGGGCCACTACAGGATTTTTGGAGAGAATAGCACCCAAAAATCCTGTAGTAGAGTAAAATCACGCTCCCGGGACGCTCATGTCGCAACTCTCTATTTATTGACTCTTATTCGTACTCTAACTTATTTGACAGGGTAATAAGCTGGAATTGATTTAATTGTTGTTACTTGTTTGTATAAATGCGTGATTTCCGGGAATCTGTGCAAACACCATAAAACATGTTCTGATGAACACTTCTCCACAAGGGTGCAAAATTTCGCGTTACCTCTCTGCTCGGTTTTCAAGTTATGGCCATCTGTCTGCCTAACTCTCCCGGCTATGAGACGAATATAATGCGAGTTGCTTTTTAAAATGCAAGTCAAATGCATACTGCATATATCGCTGCACCCGTCTGGCACCCGGGCCTTACCAAAGAGCTCTCACGTCAAATTGAATCTGTTCAAGTAAGGGCAGTGAAAATAAGAATAGGTTATAATAATTGGAATAGGTACGGCATGTACGATGAGGTACTATCACAGCTTCAAATTCAAAGACAATTGCGTTTCGTCGCGAGCACCTTTGTGAAAATGTTGCTTATCAGCTCAAACGTTGTAAACGATTACAGGATATTTGCCCTTCTAATAAACTCCGGCTGGCAAAATTCCCTCGTACCAGCCGGTACTTCAATAGCCCGGGTCCGTACATGTACAGGATGATTAACAAATTGTAAACAGGCACTGAATTTTTTACAATAGCATGGATAATTAGTCTTCTGCTTCCGCCCCTTCATAAACATTTTGGTCTCTTTGAAATAACTCTGCATGGGCAACTTTCGGTTATGTGATATGTAATGTTTGATTCTATCGTTGTGTTGCATTTTAATTGTAACTATTTTTGACTAAGGATCACGTTATCTTAAATATTGTATATATTCTTAAAGAACATCCATTAAATGAAATTGTATCCTGTATGTAAAAACTGGTTGTGTTTCATGATCAGACCTAAAAACCGTTTTAACAAAATTTTGTATTAAAATAATCGTTCATCAAAAATTAAATGAGCCTGTTGTAAAATTATATGCCAAAAATCGCCCTCGGAAGCAAACGATAATTTTTCATAGCGATTACATCAGCTTTTAGATTTATCCACCAGGTGGCGCTGTCACACCATATGGCCCGAGCATATAAATCACCTTTGATGATATATTTTGTGATATATATGCTCTGATATAGCCTAGAGTCCCTTTATGTAGAGAGATTAAATCATCTTCCATAATTTTACCGCGTATCCATACAGCGCTGTACTCGAGCGGCAGCGGTGCGTGTCCACTTGGAAACAAAATTGCTTCTAATTGCTAGTTGTCCCAACTCTATATGAAGGGACTCTAAACCATTACTATTTACACGATGCGTCTTAGACGTACGTCCAGGCCTTGTCAGATTTTCGCATACGTCCTTGACGCAACGGTGAATCTGTTTACACGGTGAGTTTTGTTCGAACGTCCATGACAAGTAGTTCCAGGGCAGGCCGCCATGGGGAGAACACGTACACGACGGCTGAGGAAAATTGCCATAGTGTTTCTTCTTGTGGCAGGAATTAAGAAAAAATATGCAATTTCGCAAAGAAGGAGACGAGCTTGGGTGAGACCTTGAATCGCCAGGAGAGACAAACTTGGAGCGTATCATGCACTTCAAACAGAATTGGAGGAGGAAGACCCCGGAAGCTTCCGAAATTTTGTGAGGATGGACATGGACACTTTTTAAGAACTCCTTGAAAAGGTCACACCAATAATCCAACGCTCTACAACCAATATGAGGGAACCAATTTTTGCTGCAGAACGTTTATCTGGGATCCACAGGGGATGCCATGCTGTCAACACTGTTCATTGCGAAGAGGCTTAAGCACGTGACCCAATCTCACCCACCTGATTGGTCGGGTTCTTGCATCCTGCTTACGATGTCGCAAGAAATTAGAACATCCGTCTAGTGCATCCGATATCGCAGGGGTCATAACATCGTGTCGTACCGCATAGTTTACATGGTGCGTTTTGGACGTATGCGTCTGACTGATGCGACCGACGTACGTCTAGGACGCATCGTGTAAATAGGCCTTAATATGGCCAATGCTGCGCGTCCTCTTTACGTGCTCTAATGACTTTTTTGTGGCTTCTGTCGATGTACGATACGTGTCACACATTGGCTGTATAAAATGTCCCTGCATGTTTTTGGTTAGTTCCCCGAATGTGAAGCATGAGACTAGGCCTACCCCCAAGTAGTTTGGTTCGAATCTGCACTGGAACAGGAACACTGCATGATTGTAACTTGACGTCTGGTGTGGCATGCGTCTGTAACCAAATAATAACGTTTTCAATATAATGTGTCAATTCTTTATAATTTAATATAACGTATTCTCCTAATGGCCTAGATGTTAGACAGTATAATTTTACTTTCTTTCACCTGTGGTGTGCGATTCCATCACTCCAACTCCCAGTAATCTTCTCCGGTGTTACAATCCCTTTCGGTGTGGATGTCGATTTCAATAAAAATTTTGGATGTAGTGATAATTACTACAGAAACTATCCACGAAGAGGACATGCCAAGTCGATAGCGAGATATTCCCGCGACCAATCAGGATATATTGTTCGAACTATAGGTGGCTAATGGTTGACTGACTATCTGACATTCGTGACATGCTTGCCGGATTGAAGAAGAAATGCGTACGATCATGTGCGTACGCACACGTAGAACATGTCACGCACAACCTTAGTTGGCATTCAAGAAACGTGCGTGCGGTGTACTGATTCTAGACTGAAGCAGCGTTGGGAAAATCTATAAAAGGTGGGCGGAGCTTACTTTTGGCCAATGGTAGTGAACCTTGCATTGTATATGCCAGGGTCTGTATATAAACGTGCATGAGTTGCTTGGCACGCGCTCTGCGTTGTGGAGTAATACGCGCATATATTGACATCCATACATTCCACGTTGGGATAAAATATCACTGGTATAATTAAAAAACGATCAGTATACTGTTTTAAAATAACATAAAGAACATTCAAGTAATATTAGCATGCTGAATTATACAGTAAATAATAATTACTGACCTAAGTTGACACACATACGTCGCTGTAACTGCAAAGCACGTCGTATTACTTTACTAGTCGTGCAATAGGCAGTACATCCTCGTCGTACTACACACGTTTAACCGTGCCATATTGTTTTGAACGTTTGGAAAACCTATATAAATTTTGCACAGGGTGGAGCTAAATAAAAGCTTCCCTACGTTATGACCAAACGTGGTTTACGTAAAACACATCTCAGTGATGTGCTTTCTCATTTGCATAGCTTCTTGTCTCCGAATATTATGTACACCATCGAGCATATCAAAATGTTCAATTGCAAATTAAAAGAACAAATGATGAAAGAGGAAGGGAGAGAGAGAGCGCGCGCGAGAGAGAGAATATCTTTTCACACCATCGGATTCTTTCACATATGATATCATACATCGCACCTTTACTAGACAAGAACATTTCAACTGAGTATACAACCTCGACGCATACTCAGTTACATCGCATGTCGCCTGATATAAACAGAATCAGCACGACAAATGGGGTTTACACGCATCTTGCTCATCATATGCAAATTCGCATATCCCGAACTTTCATCAATTATGAGCGACTACTAATCCAGACGTCAGTGGCAATCAGTGCAATGCAACGAGAACAGATTATGGCGATATGTGCTTTCCAAAACCCATTTGCCGACGTCGAAGTGGGTCACACGTCATGTCGATTTACATCACGTGAATATTGCACCACATCAGACACCGGACATTTTATACATTGGGTGTTGAACGATCGATAACAGTACGGGCACAATTTTACAGCGGCCAATCTTCAACCATTTTCAACAGGTTCAGGGTTACTCTATCGGAGTTTAGCATTTAAAAATTATAGAAAACTATTTTATGGTTGCTTGATAATTGGTCAATATGAATTGTAGCGTTTTTACGGTATGGGTTTTGTATTATGATAGTCAAAGATAACAATTTGTAAAGTGTAGTATTGCAGTTACGTTTATGTTTGAATATTGTGTTTCATCGAAGGTAGACAGAATTTTTTTTTTTCAATGTTGTCGGAACCTTGAGTTATATATCATTGTGTTCACAAGCCCCCAGTGCCAAATAGTTTTTTGATACAGATATATTGTTATTATCTATTTTAGATAAATCATCTGCTCAGTTTGAAGACGCTATGACTCATGCACAGATAATAAAAATAGTAATTATTACAGAAACTTCTACTCAACCGTGAAATTCAAACGTAGGCCTACTGCTGAAATTCAAGCGCCCTAACAGGAGGCTTTTTCAAAGCTGACTGACGTTGTCAGATTTGACCACCAGATGGTGTGGTGTTCAACAGCTTCGTCCACACATGACTGAGTCTGTACCCTTCTCGTCTCGGTTGATGTTCGGGATCTTGCTAATCCAGATGGCTTCCTTAATCCAACGCGTGATTCTTATTGGCGTGATTCTCCAGGGGTACAGACTCAGTCATGTGTGGGCCAAGCTGTTGACCACTACACCATTTGCTGGTCAAATCTGACAACGTCAGTCAGCTTTGAAAACCCTCCTGTTAGGACGCGAAACGTTAGCAGTACGTTTAAATTTCACGGTAGAGTAGAAATCAACCAAGTTAACTCTATTATTAACTAACCAAATGAACTTATTTAAGGAGTAATTATTACAGTAGATGGTAGCAATTTAATTTCAGTAATTATTGTTGTTATGTAAGTAGCGGTGTGATAATATAATTAGTTTGCTATGTTTGCACAGTTATTGGTATGTTTGTGTGGTGTGTGCCTTGCCTACGTGTGTGTATGCTCGTGCGCGCGCGCGTGTGTGTGTGTGTGTGTGTGTGTGTGTGTGTGTGTGTGTGTGTGTGTGTGTGTGTGTGTGTGTGTGTGTGTGTGTGTGTGTGTGTGTGTGTGTGTGTGTGTATGTGTGTGTGTACACATACATATATGTGTGTGTGTGTGTGTGTGTGTGTGTGTGTGTGTGTGAGAGAGAGAGAGAGAGAGAGAGAGAGAGAGAGAGAGAGAGAGAGAGAGAGAGAGAGAGAGAGGAGGAGAAGAGTGTGTGTGTGTGTGTGTTGTGCTTGTATTTTAATGTGTAATGCACGAGTTATATTATGGCGTTCAGCACATACATGTGTGCGCGCACACACAAACACACACACACACACGCACACACACACACTCACACACACACACACACACACACACACACACACACACACACACACACACAACGCGCGCGCGCGCGCGCTGGCGCGCGACACGTGGCGTAGTAGGCCTACAGCCGCATAGCTGACGACTTATCTTGCATTTATTATATTTGCACCGTTACTCTAACGCGGTTGCATTTATTATGAACTGTAACATAAACCCCATGAGGTGAGGCATGACACCGATATCCTTGCGCTGTGATGTACGTCTCTTGTCCGTTGTCTGGCATTGTTGTCTAATCACTGTCGCCGCATGGGAGTTGGAACGTTCGCTATGTGATACGACGAGCGGTCGCCATTGTTACGCTCACGCGGGCGCTAGTGGAAGCCGGGTAACGCTGATACGGCCTGGGCGGAGTAACGTCTTCGCGCATCCGGACATACTAGGTAGGTGTCCACTTATCTGCCATTCATGATTCACCACCCACCCCCCCCCCCCCGCCCCATCGCACTGACTGTGGGGACCAAAAATGCTTCATGTTAATTCAAGTTCGGATCAGGAGTCAGTATGGAAATTTTCTCTATGAGCATTGTTGCTCAATTGTGTAAGCATTCGTACTTGCAGCTGGATGCAGAAGCATCACTCAGGTACGGGCAAAGCGCAAGGGATAAAGGGATCATGTCTCTGTCAGCGCTGGTAGCCAAGTATCGCTATGTGCTAGTTGCATTCAACGAGAGTAGTGGCATTGTTGCAAACGATACTGACTCCTACCTACTACGAATGACGGATGCACATTTCCTTGTATGTCTTCATGTAGCACAGTTTCTGCTAAGCTATTGCTCGTCAGCCACTAAAACAGTGCCATATTTTGAATCTGATTTGGCCAAAGCGCATGCAGAGGTTAGGTTGTCCACGCGAGCTATCACCAACGCAAGACCAATTGATATTTGGGACAAACTATATAGGAACGCTCCAACTCCGTGGTAAAAGCAATTGACATTGTGGAAAAAGCCTCGCACAACATCGTTACATAAGCATCGGTCAAATGTGTCTGCAGAAAAAAAGCAGGTCACGGAGTACCAATGACTACTACAGGATCAACGTATTATATGTTTTCATAGACCACGTTGTTTCCGAACAAAACAAAAACAAGATTGGAAGAATCGGAGGACCATTCATGCTTCGGGGCACATCATGGCACCGGATGTCCTTGTTCCATGGATACGTAGTTACGTACATACGTGATCTCCTATTACGGAATTAACGTAGTTAGAGGGATGAAATCTTGAAGTGGAATTGAGAAATGGATGCTTTTGTACAATGATGCGCCATGTAACAGTCGTCCTAGGGATGTAGTTGCAGCCCTCGCAGCTTGTGACGATTAATACTTCCTCGCACAAGATTTTCTGCATTTTTCTTACCACACCTTTAGGTAGTGTTACTCGCGAGCGATCTTTTCCCGCCGTCCGTCGCTTTACGCTGTAGATTGGCGCTGATACTGGATTACAAAAAATGGCATTATCCACACCCAGTGACTCTAGACTTTGGGATGACAAACTAGAGGATTTTTTTCCCTCACTGACACCTTGGCTGGAAAACTATGTTTGTATCTGTGTAAGCTGTATGATGTGTGTTGTATGCTGCACCACCGAGTTCATATGCAAACGACAATTTACTATTTTTAAACTTTACGATTAAATCACGAATATTTGAATTTACTATAATTTCAATGCGATTTAAATGAAAATATGCAGTGAAGCCACAGTAAAAATCCCTAATGCATAATATATATATATATATTTATTTATATATTTATTTATTTATTTATATATTTATTTATTTATATATATATCAGACGTCCCAAGTGTCCCGGTCTCACCGGGATCGTCCCGGTGCGACATGCTGGTCCCGGTGCCTCGTTAAGAGTCAAGACAGTCCCGGTCGTAACATTTTCAGCCATATTTTAAAGTTTACATCAGTAAATTACTAAATTTGCTGTGGTTGTTGATGTACTTTGATTCCAGCGAACAAGAAAAGGCCACAAATGTCAAACACTTTTGTTTTCACAATAAATTTGCATTTTATTTTACATGTATACTTTATTTAAAAAAATGGTGGTGCGCCGCAGAAACACATGTCGCAGCCCGCCACAACTTTTTTCCTGTTTTTGCGCACCGCGAAAAAAACGGCGATGGACCATTATCACAAGTGATCCCTTTCTTGGATTTTCCCAACTTGGGACCTCTGTATATATATATATATCAGAAGTAGATAATAGTGAATTATTTCCCTATTATCTACTTCTGATATATATACTACGTTTCGTTTAAGCAAACGAAAGTGTCATTCATCTATGAGATGCTTGTGTATGAACGTCAATGTTTTTGTCGCGCACCCAACTGCCTTTATAATTATTTATAGAGATTTTTATCCGTGTCTGTGTGCAAATGAAAATATATAATACCAGTTTATTTGCTGAATAATTAATCTTTGGATTCATATGAGTGTATATGCTGTTTCCACACTATTAAATTGATAGAATCCGAATACGATCCGAAACGATGGCTTTCTAGCGATAGCCAGTAATTCTATGTTAATAAACCCGTGTATCTATAATTCATTTACTTACGTGTGTACAGAATTAATCCCCATCTTTTAATTCAATAATTTTTCTAATCCTGCAAGATCAGGCGTCCGATAATGTACATTATTCGCTCCACGTGCGTTGAAAGATAGGTTCGTTGCCGACAGTGGTCGAGTGAGCCTTCAAACAATTCACAGGCTGGTTCGGATCAGTACAGCGACAACAGCGGATGAGATATACCTTCCCGTTATCCTTAACTTTCCTCCACTTGCAGCCGCGGTGATAATGGCGCTCAAAACCATCATAGTCCGGTTGATCTGGCGCGATGGTGGCTAGGGCGTGGTCCGTTCTATCCGCGTACTCATCGCATACACAATGGCGCACAAACAGTTTCTCGGGATTCTTAGCACTCTTGTTGAGTCGACGCCTGGCATAGCGGCACCTGTTGTCAAGGTGTTCCTCTACGCGTGACGGCAGCTTGTGCCCTGGCTTGTCGTCGTCGCTACTGCTCGAGTAGTCTCTGACGTTACAAACTTCGTTCCTCTGTGCCGCCATGGTCGTAGAGTTGTTGGCGCCGTCAATATGCAGTCAGCGTGCGCTTCACTGTTAACGCGATGCAACGAGCCTGGTAAAGTAATAATATAAAGGGCATTTAGCACGAGCCTTCTAACAACATCATTACTTTGGTTCATCCGCGCATATGTTTGCCATTTACTTAGTGCATCTTTAAGACCCTATCAAAGTAGTATTAGTGGCTAGGTTGGTGACAAGAAGCGATATCGATTAAATTGCGATCGAAATTATCGAAGTTTCAGGCACGTAATATCTAGGTATATTGGTTGTGATGGGACGGTTCCAGAAAATTGGTAGCTGGATATTTGGACAACATCTGGAATGCATGTCTGGACGTTTACGTTACGTTTACGGTTACGGAAGTTGACAGCGACAGGTTACAAATACAGAGTATAACCTCTTCAAGGAACCGAAGACCATTCACGTGCGATTGCGACACACCCGAATTCCTGGAAGTGTCATGTGACCTTGGGATTGAGAAACTGCCTCGGGAGAGGCACACTCTGCAGTACTAACCCTAAGTCCATATGTTTCAGTCATTAGGTTAACGTCAAGCATAAGCATAGCTTCAACCGCAACATTAAAAATAAACGTAGCTGCATGGCATTTACCCTGACAATACTTTTCTGACTATTTGTAAATTTTTTATACTGACCAATGCATGATATATTTCACGATTACATTAGATTAATATGGTTTAGGTTATACCATAGATATAGAATAGAAGATATCTGTATTCTATATTTATGGTTATACTATTTTGTAATGGCGAGTATGCGCCAAGACAGTGCTTGACATAATATGGTGACAAAAATCGATTATGCGTTTAATATTGGGGTATGCCACGCGAAGGTTCTATCAACTTTTTTAGCTTTTACTAAGACTTGTGAGCACATACATAGAATGAACATTCAATACACAGTTCGGTAATATATTGAACTAAATTAGGAATAAACGAAGAATACCTATTTAACGATCGAAAGACCTTCGCTGTCCTACGCAGTTTGATGATCATCCGCATAAAGCTATGGTCGTCTAAACGAAGAGCGTTACAACATAGATCTAGCTAGTGCGTGATGTAAATACAGCTATCGCATATCTTGATGGAAGTATACACAGGCAAACGACGTCGCTTAGGTAAGCTTGAACGCCAGTGTTCTGAAGTCATCGTGACGAGCCGCATAGCTATACTTTTCTTTCACAAGATGGCGATATAGTTTCATAGTATAACAGTATATCAAGAAGGCGGATTTTCTTCTCCTCGCAATTCACAGCCTTTTCACAAATTATTAAGAACTCATTTTTCACGGTGGAATTTGTTCATCGTTAGTTAGGTAATTCTATTGATATCAACGGCTTTTTCGGGAGAAATGGCGTCTCTCTATCGCCCTATAGCGAGTAAGCAACTAACTGCATTGATAACAGAATCCCTGTGTGTACGTGTGACTGTGTGTGTGCGTGCGAGCGCATGCGCCCTAGCCATTCTCTAAATCCGCATAGAAATCATAGGCATTGACGATGGAAACGTCAGCTGATTTTCCAGGAGAGTATTTGAAAGATTTTCTTATAAATTTCGTTATTAGGACATACAATTTGCAGTTTAATATCTAAGGAAATGGTCATGGCGATATAAAATTAAAATAATGATGAATATACGACCAATATTCACTATTTAAATATACATATTTTAATGTGCCTAAAGCTAGGTTTACACTATGGAAAAGTTTACGAGATGATATCGGCGCTAACACAGTTTGTTTAAGATAGATTTTCTATTATTCGGTGCGAAAACTAAGATCAGTGTTATTTTAATAATCGGTTATATGCACAACCTAGACGCCCGCTTGTTGAGCGCTCCAATCGTTTACTGCGACTTTCGGTCGATTAGTTGAAAATTTGATCAGCTCGTCAACTTTTGAACAGAAAGTTGATTGTGTAAACTGCATTATTTGTTGTATTTTTAATAACTACTAGTAGAACGAGAATTCTAAGTGTACCTGGATGATACTATGGTCATTAAGTGTTTGCTTACCTTCAAATGAAAATCTAAGCAAAATTCTATATTCCGAACAGGTGCATCCTTAACGAAGACATTCCCGCTACGGCCCGGAGAAATTAAAATAATATGAGTATAAAATGCGGTATATATTTTTATATCGACGGTAACACAACAGAACGAGTTCATGAGATCACTTTTCTTTTCCCTCAACCTTAAGTGAGTACCGCGTTTTATTGACGAGGAATTCTAGCAAAGGAAAAATGTTGAGTACATGATAATGGGCATTATTAGCTTAATTGTTATTCGCCTTTATTTTCCATGATGGCCCATTCTGGGATGAATAAATAGTGCCGAATTATCTACCATAATTACATAATACATGGAAATTTATTTATTACAATTTGAAACTACTGTAAGGTAATTAAATCGTCTTGGGTTGATTTTTTATAGTGGTGGCAGTCGCCTAACGAGGTTTGATCTAGTTTATTTGAATTGTCGCATTTTTATGTAACTTTCAGTTGGAATATGATAATGGAATTTAGATCAAGCCAAACTATAATTGTTCTAGATAATAATATTCTCATGACGTGATGAACGATCAAAACCTTGCCTTGACCTGCTGTCGGGTCGATTTCGAGCCATAAGCTCGCGATGACCATTATCTGCCCAGCAGAACACAGGCGCGGCTTTACTATTATATAAATTCCTTTATTGACATCTTACGAATATTCTCTCAAAATATTTATGCTAAGTTACTCTTTAAGCGCGCTTGCGGAGAATCATAAGTCAGGATGTCTAATGCTTACTTTAAATTTGTATAATAGCCTTGTCAGTAAATTAACTATTCAATTTTTAAGCTCAGTACCGCCGCTCTAATTTTAAGATTCTTATGGTTATAGTAAATTCATAAAACACGCATGTAAACCTAAAAGGAAGCAAACATTGCCTTGACTGGAAACGATATTGCACGGATATCATATTATACTTAGTAAATAGATCCCCGGCAAGGAAGTCTGCTGGATATCGCATGTGCAAACACTTTCTTCGACCCATGCTTCCAAGACACGCACGGTTTCAGCTTGCCACACAACACTCATTGTTGATCCGATGACTCAACTCCCGTAATAACCGACATTAATACTAATAGATATACATCGCGCTCTGACGCACACCTCCAACACAGAGAGATATATTCACTTGTGCATGCGTGCTCCACAATCTCCAGACGCCTATAATATAATCACCCTGCACACGAGAACAGCGCGTTCGATACCAAATTGCCGTCCGCTTTGTTATTACCCGGCGCCGATCAAATTACCGCTGCTATATCCATACGCGAATATGAGTGGCCGACGGGCCACAGTCATATTCTTTCATGACGCGTGCTCACTCTGACATTGGTGTTCCCATTTTAGGTTGTGTTTATTTATAGGAAATGATGACCTGTAAAATGTTGAACTGTTGAAAACAGAAATGGAGCGCGTAATGGCCTACAGAAGACAATAACGCTGGGTTTAATTTTAATTTTAATTGTTACGCATTTAATTTGCGCTCGAGAGTCATTATGAGTCAGATGCATCATTTAAAAATCGTCGCTTAAATTATTTTGACTGGTCGGATCAGCGCAATAAGCTATGCATCTATGCTATCAAATTTGAATTAAAACACAAAACAAGAAATAATCACTTCTTGTACGATAGAGCAGAAATAAAATACAAATGAGAGATGGTGCGCGCGTATGCGTGCACGTGCGTGTGCACGTGGATTTTGGGGTGTGGTTCTTTATTAGAGGTGTTTTAGTGTGAATATCAATGCGACCAGGCTTGGTATCAATTCATATCGATCGAGGATGACAGATGTTGCATAAATGATAAGAGAGGGAAGAAATAGTGGATGGACTCTGGGTAATCGCCATTTTTGGTTGTGCATGAGAGCTCTCGTGTACACGAAATATTGCCACCAATATCATTGTTATTTGGAGCACTTCTTTACAGTTCCATTTACACAGAGGGTTTCGTCCGTCCTCAGTTGCCATAATAATTATTATTATCAAAATATGTGCTATACAAACCGCTCACGTTTTCCGTTCATGTATATACTCAAGCGTCCCCAGATAAATCGTTTACAATCGTTTAAATCGTGTAAATAGCGTTCATATGTTGGCAAAAACTTGGGAAATGCAACATGTAACGTGTAAATAATATCGAACGCGGTAGCGACTAGCGACTTGCGTTCTGTATATACGATTACTTTACAACACTGGTAATTTGGTTTGATTTGGCTTCCTGTGTCAACCCGTCGCTGCAGTTATAATTACGTACGTGCGTATATGATGTCGCATTTACATCAATCGCAGTTACTACGCACAATTATATTGCGCGTGTAATTGCCACCTGACAGACGATCTGTGAATCGATATGCCACACGCGTCTACTGACTGATTAATATTTCATCAGTCCGACTTTTATTCATAGCGTTGTCGCTAAGGGCTTTACGTTGGAAATAGCCGCGTGTACTTTTAAAAAGCGAACACGCGCCTAACACGCGCTATCGTAGAAGCCTTGGCTTGTAACTGCGTAGAGAGGTCGAGCGAATACCCACGCCCGCTTGGACACGTCAGGCCGAGTGCGCGTTTCTACTACCATATTTGACCGTGAGCGCGCCCCGAGCCAGAGAGAAAAAAGGTGTGGCAGCAGCCGAAGAGATAGTTAGAAAAGCAGAGTCTTAGATAAAAGCCGTGTTTTTGTGTGCTGTTAAAAAACCGCTCTGCCGCTGAATCTACTGTGTTTTCTAAAACTACTGTTAATTATCACAACTATTCTACGTTTCTAAATAAATCATTACTCGATCTATTTACTGACTATACCTAGTTTTCCTATGTCTACGAGCACACATCTACAGGGACCTCGCTTCCACACTACGCACGAGTGACATGAATAACTAATGATATCTGCCCGTACGAGCCTGGTAGAAACAACGCAAGGACATATATACGAATAGCACATCATCGTAAATGAGCGGGTAGGATATCATTTTGGCGCGAGGGACCAGCGTATCACTTGATTCACATTATCTGATACGGAACGTCGGATGACGCTATTCGTCCGACACATGCATCACACAATACAGCGTCCTACACGCGAGAGTGGAAGGACACGATATCACGCGCACGATCGCACAAACACACGCACACGCACAAACGCACGCATTCCCCCAGACACATACACTTCCCTGCCAAAGTATTCCCCACTGACTCATCCAAACAGCGTCCACGTAATTATTGTTCATAAGTTTTTAGGGCGAGCGAAATCCCGCTATCTCCGTCCAATCTCCGTCTATGTCTCCGTCCAATATTGCATTAGAGCTAGCAGCGGATCTCATCGTGTTAATATCACATGCACAGATTTTTGCAATTTGTGAATGTCACTACGTGAAAATTCAGAATAAATCGGTATATTTGCAAACTACAAAATATACCGTGCTGACACCTAACTTATATTTGGCCGTTATGATGCGCTGGAACATGTGACAGCACCCCGTGTCATAAACAATTAATTACAAATATTGTGATAATATCGCGAATATATAGGCATTATAACCACCAGCGTTGCGATGTTGCTGTGGAGTTGTATTGCTTCGATGCGAAGTGATGGATGACGGGAAAAATTATGGCTCGATATCTGGTTTAATGTTTGTCTTTGATCTCCATGACGGTCACTTCTTCCGGTAGTCCGTGTGCAACGGTCACTTCTGCGATATATGGTGCGATTATTAAGAAATAAAGTATAGAAACAAACACATAAAATCCTTATCGTGCTTTCACATTGCGAGAAATGGCAATTAGATAACAGCTTATACCACCGCATTAACTCAGTCTACAGCTGGATTTTTATTGGCCGTAATATACTTAGACATTTGGAAAACCAACACTGTATATTTGTTAGTGAGCGAGAAGCTAGCTACCTTTATAAACGAGAATAGCATCGTAGGGTAGTGTAAAATTTTGTTAAAATTAAATAATTATTATGTTTAACCTCTTTTAATATATACTTCCGTGTATAGATAAATTATGCGGCTAGTAGCACTACCAAATAAAATCTGATTGCCGCCTCCTTACATAATCAAGTTAGAAACCATATGGGTAGCATTACGTCTACATTTCTGCAGCCGGCAATTGCACAGGATTAATCCATGAAAAATGAATATGCAAATATTGCTTCTGTATATATCATCTTAATTCCATCTGATGGGATTTTCATATCCTGATAGAGGTTTACTCTGCATGTAAGGCAGCAACGCCGACTATACAGCGGACGCTTCATGGGTAGTTTCCTAATCATAGACTCACGATATAATAAAAACGATTGGCGCTATAATCCACAACGGAGCGCATAATTGGGAGAAGGTGAGTTGGTGCTAATATTATCGATCTGTACGATTCCTTCATGCAACGTGTACGCGCTCAGACCGCGCTGTAAACCAGGAGCTGTCAATCACACCCGGCCTTCTTTCATAGATAGATAAATAGTTAGATAGATAGATAGATGGATAGATAGAAAGATAGATAGATAGATAGATAGATGAATGGACGGACGGACGGACGGACGGACGGACGGACGGACGGACGGACGGACGGACGGACGGACGGACGGTCGACGAGGTGGATGGCTGGATTGTGGATGGGGATTGATGATGGATTGAGGCGATGGAGAATTGGAGGATGGATGGTATGGATGAATTGGATGGATGGATGGATGGATGGTCCATGGATTGGGATGGATGAATGATGGATGGATGGATGGATGGAGATAAAAAAAAACGGATGGATGATGGAATGGAGGAGGAATGGATGGATGGTATGGATGGAGGATGGATGGATGGGATGGCATGGCATGGATGGATGGTATGGATGGAGGATGGATTGATGATGATGGATGATGGATGGATGGATGATGGGATGGATGGATGGATATGGCGGGATGGTATGGATGATTGGATGGATTGGATGATGGATTGGATGGGATGGGATGGATGAATGGTGCAGGAATGAGCGCACATGGCAGTGAATTCTGATTGAGCGCAATGGGTGGGATGGCGATGGATGGCCCATATCGCGATTTTGGATGGATGGCATGGGCACTCCGCAGGCATGGATGGATGGATTGGCAGGGGATGGATGGATGGGATGGAATGGATGGGATTGAGTTATAATAATAGGGGAACAGTGTGTAGGCAGCAATGATAGGATGGGATGATTAATGGTAGATGGAGGGATGATGGATGGATGGGATGGAGGATGGATGGATGGATTGGATGGGTGCAGGATTTGGATGGGCAATCAGATGCCCAGGCGCATGGCGCCCCATTCGCGGCGGTTAAACAAGATGTGTGGTATAAGAGGATTGGGGCAATTCATGAGCTGCAGGAGGCCAAATAGGGCCAGGGTGGGAGGCCGCTTGGCACCGATTGAGAACAAGTGGTGTAACGGATTTTTGGATCATTGGAGAATTGTGGGGAGGGGCAGTATGGGGGGCAGCAAGGCAATAGCCAGGGGCGATCGCACGGCGTTAATTTTGAGACATAGTGTGTAGGAGTATTTGGTTCAGTAGTAGCACGCATGCGAGATCGGGTGAGCCAGTGGATAAATGGGATGGGGTAAATGGGCTATGGGGTCGATTGGTACACTGGGATGGGTAAATTTAGGCGCGACTTGTGGAATGGCATTGTTGGCAGATGGGATGGGTCTGACCCTATGGGGTAATTGGGATAGTAATGTGGATGGTATGGGTATAGTACCATAGCCGTAAATACATACATACATACGCATACAATACACTCACCATTACATTACATACACTACATAGCATACCATCACATACTTACCATACGACTCCAACACATACGACCATACAATACATACGATACACACATACATACATAACCTCACCATACATGCACACACGCACACATCACACGTACACGATAACAGTTTAACATAACGATGACGATTACATAAATAACAATTACATTACAGATCATAACATTACATACATATACTATACATACATTACTCATACATTAACATAATTTTACTAATACATACATATACATTACATACATAGCATTACATTTTAACATACATATACATACAATTACATTTTACATTACCTTACATAATAACTATACACATCATAATATCAAACTAAATTAACATTATACTGAAATAATTGCATTCATGCATACATAACAGTAGCATTTACATCTTACAATCAAATAATGACTACTAGTACATAATACTAAGACGTTACAGCATACATATACATACATAACATACCATACATACATACTCAACATGACATTAATATCATATAATATGCATCACTACATACATAGCGGATAACATACGAGACATACATACATACATACATACATACATTACATACATACATACATTACATACATACATACATTACATACATACATTACATACCAGATACATACATTAACATACATCTTAACATACATT